>NC_142014.1:37101765-37401765 GCF_049901735.1 Notechis scutatus
TCTTTTATTACTAAAAAATGTTCCTTATTAGCAGACTTTCAATGGTCATGTTAGGGGGAATATAATTTTAGATGAACATGAGAGGTAAGGAAAGGTCCTGTCTGTCTAACTTTATTTTTTTTTTAAATGACAAGAGGCTGCTAATGATACAATACATTTTTATATGAAAAAGAAGGATAAGACAATGAAGATTTGCATACCCCATTTCAATAGTTGATCCAAGAAAAGATGGAATGCAGGAATCTGCAGCTGCTAATGTATATGGTGGACGAGCAGAAGAATCATTCCAGTAAATATCTTTTTTCATTCTTGGTAAATTCATATGCATTTCATCAACAGCCAATAGTGAAACCTATAAGAATTAGAATACTTGTCACATAGTTTTAAACATCTCAAATATACGTCACAATCCAGAGAACTGCACAACGCAACCGTATCATTTTTATTGAAAGCAGCAGCACTTTTCTGGGCCAAAAGGAGAGTTTGAAATGTGGTAACCATTTAAGAGGAAATGAATTTTAGAGGATGCTTTTTAGATCTTGGATATCCAGTAACTGTGTGAGACGGCCTTGCTGTAGCCTTACCTGCAATCAGAATGAATCAAATTAGAACAAAAATTAGACTATTTCAGAAGGGGAGGATCCTGTTGCAAGACCTAATGCATATTATTAAAGAGTCAGCTTACGTCATGTGTTCCTGATATAAGACATTCTACCTGAGAAGTCTACAGGTCGCCAAATCTAATGCATTCCGACTACTCCCACCAGCATAATTTAAAACTCTCAGGAACAGAAATGCTCAAAAGAGGGGGGAAATCCTTAAGTATAATTTGGAATGGCTCTTTCATTATGTTTTAATGTTGCTAGAATATTTCTTTCTCAGTTTCTAGATATATTTTTTTATTTTATTTTTTTATTTAATTTGTCAATCACTTACAAGATAATAGGTTTAAGTATAAACATGAGTGAGAATACAGGAAATAGGTACGAATAAATGGGGACAATAGGACAAGGACGGTAGGCACGATGGTGCACTTATGCACACAAGAAGTTTGAGATATGCTCAAACTTCTTGCTTAACAGCTCCATTATTGCTTCAGCAACCTTGCCATCTTACTCTACTGGACAACACCCAGCAATATATCTTGAATGCCTTGATCCACATTGTAGCATTAGTTGCAGTTGCACATGAGAAGACGGTGTTTGTAGACCCCTTGATAGTAATGCAAGAAAGTAGTCTAAGCAGGAATTGAAATGTAAATGAAAAACAGAACCAACAGCGAGGAAACTTCAGCAGCTTGCAAAATGAGTACTGTATATGAAAACTGAACTATAAATAATTTTACTTTAATCTGGAAAATATTTATAAAGGTGGGAACAGAATACAACACTTGTGCTATTTCTTGCTAGAAATTGCATAAATTTATGATGTTGCAAGACAGCAAAAAATAGTAATCAGCTGAAGCAAAAGGGTGTTACCTGGAGATTCCTATCTATGCACCAATTTGTTTCAAAATCATCATCATCTTCACCAAATGGGTTGATAAGTTGCTCAGCAACCTGTAATTAGAGTTGGATATTTTGAGCATAGAGTTACATTTTATCCAAAGCTGATTTACAAACACATCTAACCATTGCAGATATGAATAGTTCTTTGGCAACATCAAGGAGAAATTCACATAGATACAGTACATTGTGTGGTGAGATATTTATGGAGATGCCATATTTGTAGCATTAACCATTGGTTTTTCAAGAGACTATTGCTTTGTGTATTTATTTATTAGATGGATATGTTGCATTCCTCTCCAGATAGAACACTCAGAATAGCTTAGCAAAAATAAATAGAACAAAACATTAAAAATGGGTAGCTGAAACTGTAAATATGTGCATATTTATATTGCAGTTATTTATTTTCTGCTTTTCGAGATTATAATCCTCCCAAATTATCTTTCAATTGCACCCAAACAATACTTATTTAAAAACAAAGTAACAAAATTCAAAGAACCTTCCCACAAGATACTTATTGGTAATGGATGGCAATCAGAGCAGGCTATGGAGTTCGTCTTACACTGCCTTTCATCCTCTCTCCTTTCCACAACACAGTTGATAGAATGAACTAGAAGCAATCAAGGATGTAGGATGTCAATTCTTCATGAGCAGAACGGCACTCAGTCATAGTGATTACAATTCCTAAAAGTCTCAGAAAGTTGGGAAATGGTGGCCTAGAATGAAATAGTGGAAGCATGAGGTAGAACCATGAGGTGCAAAAGGTGATTGGATAGGTGGGATTTTCTAAATATTCTTCCTCCATGGTAAAATATGCTACATCTAGATAAAATATGCTAGGCTTGTTTATTGTTTTGCTGAATTCCTGTTTATGATTGATACTATTTGATATGGACTTTCCTAGACCATCCAATATCTTTCCCCCTTATTTATTCAATTTACATGCTGAATAAATATTAAGGGAAATTGGATTGGAATTAGGTGAGTGTGGTTTTAACATTGCAGAAAGAAATATCAATAACCTGCACTATTCTGATGACACAGCATTGAGAGATGAAAATGCAAAGGAGCTGCAAACTGTACAGTAGTAATAAAAGTCAAGCAGCACAGTGAAAAAAATGGACTGAAATTACATAGGAAGAAAACCAAATTAACGGCAATAGTGGCAACAGTCAGCCTTAGAATGATAATGCAGATATTGAAGTGGTAGATAGCTTCTGCCTTTTAGGATCAGCTTTCAAAAGTAAGAGAATAACCAGAATTTGGAAAAACACTATTATGTATGTTTTATGTTTAATATGTTATTATATTATATACTATTATGTAAGCAAATTAACCCAGACAATACGCTGTTCATAAAGCACTTATGTACGTTAAGGAAAATATATAAATAACCTGTTTTTTTAAAAAAGTAAGGGAATAATCAGTCAAGAAATAGACATAGGCTTGGTAGAACATCCATGAATACCTTTGAAAAGTTATTCAGATGTATGTCTACAAATATAGAATAGTTGTGAGATGCAAGCAACCAGAAACACATGTGAAGTCAGTACTGTCTATCACCTATGTTAGAAGGATTTCACCAGGTTGCTTGCCTTCCTCTGGGAATGAACATGGATCTTCAAACTTATACTACCACGCAACAACCCCAGGCTAGGCCCTTGCTTGACTCCTCCTTCCAGTCTAACTGGCAGTTTCCCAACAATAATGCAGGCAATGGTATTCCCTGTAACACTTTATAGAAATGAATGCATGGCTTTGAAGAAGCTGATGATTTTGAACTTTATTGTTTGAGAAAACTCCTGAGAATACCGTGGATAAAAAAAAAACAAATGAATTATAAAACAAATCAACCCAGAGTTTAAAGTACAAATAACCAAGCTCAAATTATCCTACTTTGGGTTCATTAAGGAAAAATCCAGCTCTCTCGAGGAGGATCTTTTGCTGGTAACAATGGAAGAAAGAGAGGAAGAGCAAGACTATCTGGAAGGAGGATTGACTTGGTTACAGTGATAATGCGTGAATCGTTGAATTGCCCGAAAGGCTAGATTAGAAAGAGATTGTCATGGAGAAAATCTATAAATTTGTTAAGAGTCAACACTGACTTAATGGCACACAATTAATTTTCTTTGTACGTTACCTTGAATCTTAGAGGACTTTGTCTATTATTTTTATTTATTCATATTTTCCTAGCTGTTCCATATGTTTTTCTTCTAAATGGGCATCCTGTCCTTATATCTTAAACTGAGGTTGCACTAGTTGCATTTTTTTTTATTAATTTCACTATTAAACAAACTAATAATAACTAAGTAAATAGTAAATTTTATCAAGCAGCTAGATTAGTACACAGCTAGATTTGTTCCTCAATTCCTTTTGCTTCAGACAGCCCTCAAAAATATCATGACAAAATTGTAATCTGGAAAACACTGAATTTCCTCTTCCTGCAAACAAGTTACTTATTTCATGTATTGGCAAACCTACAACAGGACACTCTTAAATGAGATTGAAAGATATATACAAGTGTGACAACACTAAGAAACTTTGTACTGGCTAACTGCACAGATCATCTGTCATTGGTATGTGGAATATAATCTCACAGGATTGAAAGGAATGCAACGGAAGACAATTACATATTATTTTAGACACTTGGCTACCACAACAAAAAGGATTACAGACTAATCCCAGACAACAAGGGCTAGGATTAAAAGGATTTCATGTGAGAAAATCACTGTCCTATATATAATATGATTGGCAGGCAAGCAACAATTTAAAATAATTTGGTTTTAAAACTGTTTTCCTTGTCAAAGAATACACATACTCTTATATTAAATGTCCTTTGTGATCCAGAGATATAGATGAAAACATATCCAGAGAAAAATACATTTCTGCATTCTTTGTTTCACTGAAGCAGGCAACAATTTTGTACTAATTATATTGAAATAATTCAGCATATCCATTTCAACTGGAAAATTCAATTTAGAATGTCTTAACATCTTGACTGATGTGATGAAAGTTACTTTGTGGAAATTATCAAAGGGAGCAGCATTTTTTATTTAGTAAGACTAAATCAGAAATAAGTTATATGTATTACAGAGATGTGTATTATTGGACATTAAAATTTGCTGCCTTTTTGTTTGATTATGGTTTCAGAGTAGTTTATCAGCTTTATTTTATTTTATTTCATGTACTTGATTTTAATAGTGTTTTGGAAAGATAACATGATCTTATTATTCTTATTTTACAATATATAACAATAAATAAAAATAATGTACTATAACCACAGCATTGCTAAATCAGAAGGTAGGATACCAATAACACTAGAAATTAGAATAACACTCTGGATGTATTATTCTTTAAAAGTTATAGCACAAAAGCAAACTTCAGCTCATGTAAAAGCACAGTGTTTGTTTTTCTTCTCATTTTGGCTGTTCTTGCTCTAAATCTGTTCTGGAAAGTCCTTTGAAACTGATTTGGAGCAGTGGAAGAACAGAAAGATCTATTTTTCACCAGTGGATGTTATATAGTAGCAGAATGACCTTCTTCAATATCCAATCCTTATTTATCACACCGTTAATACACTAACTTTTCTTGAAACTAGTTTTTATTCTGTTTAAACTGTATAGCCTGCCACAATAAATTTGTAATATAGCCCATGAATTTTAGTGAAAACAAATCAATTATTGTAAATCAACTATGCATGCATAGGTTTATTGCCTGTACAAACCTATTCTTCTCCTCTCAGTTCAGTTAGTCTTTTATTTTCTGATATTGACCAGTTGGTTACCTAATTTGTTGTCAGTTCACAATAGAAGGAAGTGTCGAGCAGGGGTGTCAAGGCCCAGGGGGCAGATCCGGCCCATCGGGTGCTTAGATCTGGCCCATGGAGATGCCCTGGAAATAGCGAAGGACTGACCCGTGGTGCCTCTGCCAGCAAAAAAGGAGCTCAGGAGAGCTGCATGTGGCCCTCCTGAGCTTTGTTTTCGCTGGCAGAGGTTGCAGGAGGCTGTTGCAGCCAAAAATGGAGCTTGGGAGCCCTTTTTTGCTGGCAGAATGCTTGGGCTGCCACGGGCTGCCACAGGCTGCCCCACAACACAAGTGATGTCATGCTGGCCACACACACCCTGACCACACCCACTCTGCCCCCCCCCCCAAGATCAAACACAACCCTGATGCGGCCTCAAATAAATAGATTTTGACACCCTAGTCTACAGGCTTCCACATGTAATGGACTTAAGGAATGCAGAGGTGATTTTTTTTGTCACCATGTTATTTCCTAAGTAAGACATATCTTTATTTTGTTTCAAACACCAGTCTCAAAAATATGTTCTTATAAAAGTTATTTGCCTGACTTTAATATTTCTTTCTTCATTCTTTCCACAACATATGTACTATATAATACTTCTATAACAAAATCAGATTGAAATGTATATACATTTCATATTACTTTTCCAAACAGGCATAAGTAGAAAATAAAGTTCCTTTACAAGAAAGATTATAAGATTATTTTCTTAGGTAGCAAAAATCCATTATAGGTTAAGCAGGTATTATCAGAGGCAGTGAAGTGAGGAAAATGGTACACAGCACTAGCATTGATGACTTGTTTACATTAATTATAAAAAAAAGCAAGGTAAACCACTTCCATCTAATGGACATATTCTGGCACTATCTCTGATATGATTTCATTGCAACAGTACATTTTAATAGTACACTAATATGGTTAATCCATTTATGCTACCAAAACATAAAACAATCATGCTTGCATTACAAGCAAACACATAAACACACAAAATATAATTAGCTCTAGAATCTGCAGAATTTCTTGTAATGAATGATTAATGGAAATGTTTTAATGGCCATGAGGTATTCTCCACATAGAAAATAAAAAATAGCATTTATGGTGGATACAATTAAATTACTTAAAAATACAGAAAGAGCTATGAATTTTACAGATTTTAAGCTTGACAAGAAATAATATCAATTAGATAATGAGGAATTCTATATCTGTTACTTGCAGTTACTTGCTTTATGTGATAGCAAACAAGCACTTGTCATTAACTCTGTTCAGTATCTTACGGCCCTTGAAATTTTGATTTACTTTTACTAGGTATAGAATCTGTTAGATAGGGGGTCAATTGAAGAAGCAGAATCTTTGCCTTTGAGAGTCAACCAAAATGAATGATTATGACAGTTAATTCCTCACTTGAATCCCTTTCTTAAGAGATATAAACTTAGAAAAAAAGATAGACTCAATATTACATGCTCTGTGATATCTTTAATTTTGAGACCTTGCATACAAGAGGTCTGAAATTTGTATTACTGTAAGAGCATTAGCTGAATATACATCCAGCTGTATTTAACAATATAACCAAGCCAAGTCAAAAGTAGCCAATTCCTTGAAGAAAATTAAGCAAAAATTGGAAAGTTTCCTTTAATTAGCTTTGTTGATAAATAGCTTCTGTTTGAAGCCTGGTGATGAACATGTGATCACTATCATCCGTGCTTTGAGGATCTCCTTGTTGGAATGTTGTGAATCTTTCCATTTTGTCTAATGAAGTGATCTATGATATTTGAAACTTGTGGTTTCCTCAGACCAGGTACAGACACATAGTATGCAGTTGAATATCAGAATAGTTTCTGCAGTTCTGATAGTAGGCTATATATAAACCTGGTAAATTGTATGGATGACAGTGGGCATAGGAATAAATAGTTAAATATATCTACACCTCTGATAATGGACAGATAGTTTACCAAGGTACTATAAATATGCATGTGTTTGATCTCAAAGTAGTTAACACTGTAGTTATAAATGCTAAATACTTTGATGTGATCATTAGTGTTAATTTGTAAGAGATATGTTAAATGCAGATCAAGGTCTCTTATGCAGAGAAGCATTCCAGACAGTTTTGCTAGCTCTTAAAAATGTGCATAAATATTTTTATAGCACTATTGTACAACTGTGAAGTATTTCTTGCCTCATGACAATTGGTGCTAAGTACATTGTTAGCTCAGATTCCCAGAAAATATTAAAATTTTAGCAAAATTTTGTTCATGTTCATATAAGAAAACTTTCATTCATATGAGTCTCTAGTTTTGAAGAAAACGACCAGAAAATTCCAACCTTTTTTACCTTAAGCCATCCTGCATAGAAGAAAAACTGTAACAATGTGAAGATAGGAATGTAAAGATCTAAATCATGACCTGGGATGCTTTGTTCAGGGTCCAAAAATTGACGCCCTATAAGGCATGTGAAGAAGAAGGTATAAACAGCCAGGGTGACAACCTAGAAGAGTTAAAATTCATACAAAGTTATGAATATAACAATGAATGCAGGATGTTTTCTATACAGTATATCTAAAGACCTGCCTTCCCTAACCTGATGTACCTCTGTGGTATTGTATTACAATTTCCAGAATTCCTAGTCAATGAGGGCAACAAGAAATATCTAGGGAAATCTAACTTGAGGAGGGATGCAAAAGACGATATTTTAAAGATACAAATTACAAAACTTGATGGTCCATTAAATAACAAATATTTCTATTTCTGAAGTTCTTTGCTTTTTATTCCTTGGTTTCATAGTACTTGGCACTAAATAAACAAGGTGTATCGATTTGTGCTTCTTTAGATGTGTTCTGAGTATGAATCTCATTAGGATCAGCCACCAGTACCATTTACAGTCATTAAGATTGTATCTGGAGATGATGGAATTGAGACGTGAATGCCCCAAACTAGGGAAAGCTAAATCAGAGTAGTGAGAGGTACAGAAATATTTTCAATGCTTGAATATAAAAGTATTTATGTATGAATTTAAAGTTTTCAACACTCAAGATTTCACCCTAGCCCAATGCATCTCAGATATATTTAATAATATATAAGTATTCACTTTGTACCTGTGTGTACACGAGAGGAATTCCAACCCAGTCATAACCAAATAGTAGACTACACCATGATCGATACCGATTCATCTCCTAAAGGAAAATAAAAAACAATAGAGTAACTGATGTATTGTTGAGAATTATCACAATGTATTAATTATTATAGATATGATGGTACTTTCCAGGAAGTAATATAATTAATTCTGAGGTTATGGGCAATGTTTAAAAGCTATGATGCATTTGTTTGGTGCAATGTTGGCTTCTGCTGACTGACTGGAATAGTTCCATGCAATTTACTTACCAACTTTTTGGGAATAATTTGCCATTGCCTCTTTCCTAGGGTTGAGAGTCACTGGGCCAAGTTTACCCAGCTGGCTTTATGCTTAAATTGGGATTAGTATTTATAATCTCCTGATTTCTAGCTTGCTGCTTCACTGCTACACTAAACTGAAGATTCCTTGGTGCTCTCTGGGTTTGGTTGTTTGATTATAGGTGTTTCATTACCCTACTAGGTAATATCTGTGTGAATCAGTGTGAAGTTTACTCCATACAATATTTGCTTACATACAATATTTGTGAGTGTGAGTGTGAGTTTATCCTTGATAGTTCTTTATTTAGGGTATTGTTTCTGCTAGATTGTTTGTCTGGTATAAAGTCCTAATTATCTGGATGTTGGCTACTGAAAAGGATATATTCTGGTCTTTTTGTTTCCTTTTTGGCTTTTTGATTGTCTATTTTGAATGGTATGTAGAAGTTGTTTATGTTCCTGTTGATGACCAATTTGTCTGTATGCCAGGTTTCCAAGAATTTTCTAGCATTTTTGGACTTAGCTTGGTTTAGGATGCTCACAGCTTCCCAGTAGAAACAATGGTTAAGTTTGTCCATGTGTTGTGAAATTAAGGAGTTTTCATCATGTCTTCTGACTGCTAGTTGAGGTTCTGGGATGTGCTCTGCTAGTCTTCTGCCCATTTGTCCTACAGAGTGCTGTTACAGTCCTTACACTGTATGTTGTAAATAATTCCCTTTCTTCTTCTTCTTGGGCTACTGCGTCTTTGGGTTTCTGAAGATGTTAGAGGGTTTTAGTTGGCTTCTGTTCTCAACCTTACATTGCTGTAATAGTCTGTTCATTGTTTTGGAAATGTTTCTGATATAAGAACAAACAAACAAACTGTCAAATGGTAAGTCAAACATCTGAAGTATCCGGAGGCCATCAGCAGCCATTTTACTTAGCGTTTCCTGAAGCTTGGAGCTAGCCTTCAGACACAGTATAATGAAAACATTTAGGTTGGGAAGTGGGCAATTTTGGGAGACTCTTCTTGCCTCCAGTATCATTTTTATCTAAAAACAGCCTTGCACAGGAGTACAAGAATAGGAAATCTCAGATTGTGAAAAAATGGACATAAGGAAATTGGAAACACAATTTATATGGAGTAGATGAATTTTAAAAACATAGGTATTCTGTTTTTGGCTTTCCAATATTTTTCACAATTGTTCACTGCACCTACTTACTTACATTCATCAGTGTTTGCAAGTCCACACTATCTTTGATTCTTCCATCTTGTCTTGCTTTGGCTGCCAAATTCCCAAACCAAACAAACGGGATCCAATATTTAAGATGGGGTGATTTAAGATCTTCAAATATTATCCTTTCCTCACTTGTCATAAAACCTGTGTACAAAGAAATGCAGCTATATTTTGATCATGTCTTTTTGTTTCCTCAAAAGAGAAGTTTAAAACCAGGCAAAATTACATTTAGTAAGAGGAAAAATGTTCTTAAACCTTTAATGTCATTTTATGCATTTCCATGTATTAACATGTATGCTCACTTCTTCAAAGAACAAATTTTTAATCCAGTGCTAAAATCAAGGATGACTACCAGTGGCCAATAGAAATGACTCTGAAGCTATTTTACAGTAATCTGTCATGTGATGAACACAATAAATGTTAATTTTACAAGGTACACATCCACACAGCCATTATTTTATTTGCCAAAAAGTAACAATATCTTACTCTCTATATTTCTGTTATGCATGTTATGGCATGCAGTGTTTTAGTATCTTTTTGGCCCATTATAGCTCATATAGTTTGAAGAGTTTTTATTCATAAAAGGTTAGTTGTCTGAACTATGTATCAGTTTAATTCTTTCTGCTACAATATAGCTTATTACATAAACATTTTACAGCAACACCACCTTTGCTTAATTTAGCAAAAACAACTATCCTGTAGATCAATTCAGTTCTCACCCCACCCTCTTCACCTCCATACAATTAGTCTCTGGTGTGTGAATTGAGGCCTTTGTTGCTAGATGATAAACTGTTACTAAAGAATATAAGAACAGTCCTGCTGATCAGATCAAGGTCTAACTTAGGCCAGCATTTCATTTTTCATAGTGACTGACAACAGGCACCTGGCTGTTCCACAGGAGACTGAAATCTACTTATCTATGGTTATTCCCTTACAACTATCTACAGCATACTGGGCCCAGTATATAACACTATATATGGTAGTCTATTTTAATAGTGCTTAATAGACCTCTTCTCCATGAATGTCATCCAAGTCAGTCACATTTATCACATCTTGTGATACCAAATCTCACAGGTTAATTATTTGAAGCAATAGCTTCCTTTCATCTGTTCAGAAGCTTCTTCTAATCAGATTCATTGATGAACTTGGTCCAACTTTTGAGAGAAGGGGAATTTTTTTCCCCTGTCAACTTTCTCCTTCACAAGCAAGATTTTAGGTATTTCAATCTTGTCCTCCTTAAGTCACCTTCTTTCCAAAGAATTCCAAAGATCTAATGTTTTTGCACTTGGAATTTATCTGCTGTCCATTCCACATTTTCTCCAGTTGTTTTATTTTTTAAAAAATGTAGTGACTGAATCATACACATTATTATAGATGGAAACATTGTAAAGATTTGTATTGGAGTATTACAACCGATAGTTTTATTTTCAGCCTATTGCTATATTGATCCCTAGTATGGAATTTATTTTACTCCCCGAGTTTTGATATGTTGAATCAAAAATGGTTGACCATCTATCTTGACAAAGATTATATTTCCTTTTGATAATTTCATAATTCAGATGTCAGAATGATATTGTGACATAAGAACACTGAAGTGAATTATTCCTAAACAATGAAGCTAAGTGCTGGAAAAAAAATTGGCAGCATCCAGAGGCTACAACTGTACGTATATTAACCTGGGACTAAGTCCTACAGAACTCATAGATACATCTATGTTGGTAAAAAATCAATAGATAAGTTAGACATTACGCAGGAGATATACAACAGCTTTCCATTTAAAAAAAAACAGAACAAAATAATAAAATAATAAAATTGAAGTACTAGTAGAGTCTGAATTTTTGATCACAGCAGCTGGGGAACATTTTTTTTTTTACTTTGTTTAAATTAGCAGCACCAACCCAGCATGTTTCATGTTTGCAGAAACATATATGCATTGCAACTTGAAATTTCTATCTTCTCTCCCATTGACAGACAGTACTGTGATACAGTGAGAGTTGCACAAAAGGCTGAGTCTTGTTCTGGATTGGTCACATGAGAAATTGTACAAAGTAAGGCAGGTTTCCCCAATATCTTTGTCTTCTATCATCCCATTGGGTACGATGGCTAAAGATGATGGAAGTTACAATCAGAGAATACCATATTGGGAAAACCTGTAGTAAAATATAAGATTATATTAAATTTTAACAATATTTATTTAAAATATTTATATGGGCACCTATCTTAAGCAGCATGGGCAGCTTACAGCAATCAGAAAAACATAAAACTAACAGCTTCATCTCTACTTGTTTCTTGGATGCAGTGTGATTACAGAAGCTCTACTTAAGCACTACCCCAAATATCTGTTACACTGGGAAATGTTGACTTACCAAGGTCAAAGATAGGAATGAAAATGAGTGAACAGTACCTCCTTCTACCACATGTTCTAAAGTTGGAAATCTTTTGTAGACAGCTGTGCTCACTGATCGAAAGATGAGGAGAGATGTTAAATTCACATAACGCATTAGAGTTCTCCTGAGTAATCGGCCATACTCATCTCTTCCTTGAACAGTGCTGGAGATCAAGAACATAATTCTGTCTGGCCATGGCAGATTTACAAATTGGTTCCACCAGCGGTTCACCACCAAAGTAACGTAAAACCCTGGAGAGTTCAAAAATCCTGATTCACATTTCTTGTTATATAGAAGATCTTCTAATATTATGCATAAGTAAACTCTATATATACTCTTCTAGTAATTCTCTTGATATCTGGCAGTAGATTCTTCTTTTTTTTCATCCTTCCCTGCTCCAAATACATTGATGAAATCCCAAGTCAACCTTTATATATATAATGCTCTCCAATTATGGCTACCCTGGAAATTGTACCTCCAAGAGATCTGGAGAGCAGTAGGGTAGGGAAGGGTCTCCTAAATCAGGTGTGAATCACTTTTAAGTTTTGAGAGAAGCTGCAGCAAGTGGATTAATCAGTCACAAATAAGACTGGCCCAATTGTCACATATAGTGGGGAAGGAAATTTATTGATCATCCAGATTTTTTTTTTAAAAAACACCACATTAAGCCAATAACTTATTGTGTGGTGGCATTCAATTGGAATTTTATTTAATTTTGCAATGTGTTTTTATATTTGCATACCACTTCAAATTCTTAGGGATCGGGACAGGTTGCAACAACTGTATAGTTTATTTTAGGTTTTACATTTCTGTAATGTGACCTTGCAAATGTTTCTACCCCTTCTCTGCATGAAACGGAATATAAGCTTACCCAGAACAAAAGTGACTGGAATTTGTTCTGCATATTTGTCACAGTAAATGGATAATTTCTCAAAGTACCGTTTCTGGCTTCCTGAAAGGAAAACTCTGTGACAAAAAAGACAGGGACTTTTGATATAAAGACTAAATAAATGCAAATTAAGAACAAAGATAAGCATCCCAGAGCACTCAGCATTAGAGTGTACATTGGACATAACAGAAGGAAAACAGTGAGAGATTCAGAGGTGGTATTCAGCAGGTTCTGACCAGTTCTGGAGAACCGGTAGTGGAAATTTTGAGTTGTTCGGAGAACCGGCAAATCCCACCTCTGACTGGAGATTTTACAGTCTCCTTCCCCTGCCACGCCCACCAAGCCACGCCCACAGAACTGGTAGTAAAAAAAATTGAAACCCACCACTGGAGAGATTCTGCAGTGAGATTTTATCAGTAGTTCAATTGGAGGTTGTAATAGCTACAGATTGCAAAGCTACATCAGACTTAGATCTGACTATAATGGATTATATTACTAAGGAAATCTTGAAACAATTCTAAAATAAATATTTGCAAATTTAGTTTTGCTTCAAACTGCAATTCCACAGAGAGATGACATAAAATTAAGATTTGAAGCTGAACTGAATTTTCTCATATCACAGTCACTGGAGCTGCTCATTGTAAATTTATATCTCCATGAAATGATAATTGCCACATAGCGTCCTTCAGTGACAATCAACTTAAGGTTGTCATTTCTTAATTCTTTTCCCTGACTGGTAAAGACATTGCTTGGCACTTGCCTTTTTTGTCAAAATGCAATTATGAAACATTATACTATTTTAGCGTTTTATGAAAACATTATAAAATACTAAAACATATTATTTTAGTAAATGTAACTATGTGTTTACAATATATTTGATTCTAAATATAACCAAAAATTCCACACAATCGTTTTAGTGAATTGACTAAATTATTTGGTTTAATTGCAAAACCATCAAATTAAACAAGATGTTTGAGAATGGCAAAAAGCAAGCTTGAAATGCAGTGCTTTTGCACAGATTCTATAAATTCAACACAGCTTTTTAAAACATAAGCTTCTTGAATAGTTATGATCTATATAATTATATACACCAACAACAATTTCATTTTCCAATTACCAGTATTTGTGTAGTTAAAATGGTACCTTAGATGTATAAGACAGAAATATTGGCAGATATGGAGAAACATCAAGAACTCCAGAAGTACCAAAAAATATTAAAACGATAAGAAAAGCTTCTAAAGGAGGCATGTCCAACCTATGGCCTGCAGGCCTCATGCAGCCCTGGACAGCTAGTAAGACGACTCCACACAATATGATTAAAAATATAAAAAGTAAAGGAAGTTTTTTTTATTTATATACATTAACTATATTATATATTTTACATGCGGCCCAAGACAATTCGTCTTCACTTAATGCAGCCCAGGTAAGGCAAAAGTTTGGACATCCATGTTCTAAAGGAAGAATCTATAAAATATTTCTGTTAGGACTAAGCATAGCATACATTCCTGAGTACTTAGTTCAGGGGTGTCAAACTCGCATTGTCATGGCAGCGTCATGTGACGTATTGGGACTTCTTCCATTTCACTAAACTGGGTGGGGGTGTGACTAGTGGGTGATACATCCGGCCTGCAGGCCGCAAGTTTCACAGCCCTGACTTAGCTGAATGGGAAAGAGATACAGAAAATTGGGGGAAAGAGATAGATGAGGAGTGCGGCTGGCTAGGATCCTCCAGAGAACCACACTACAACATTTCAGGTCCCACTTGTTTAATGTAGATTCTCCCGCAAGGGTGGGGCAGACAGCATTGTAGAATGTGAAAAACGTTATACCTATACAATATACTTATCGCTGTGTAAAGACAGGCAAAGAGAATAAATTCTCGGTAAAGCAGTTTGTAGATGCTTCCTTTCCATTTGAGAAGTAGCCTGTGGAATCCAAAGAAGGTAGCATTTGCAACTTTACTGGAGTATGTGACGGTCATCTCTCCAAAATGCTTTTGAAAAAATGGAAGACAAAAGGCACAATGTGTAACCAATGGATTTCATGGAGAATATTGATTTAAACCTAAACCATCATGGCTTTCACAATGAAAGGTGTCATGAGAATGTTCCTGAACTGGATATACTACGGTAGCACTGATGACATTATCTAGTTTGGGTAATGAAATATCTGCAATCTCAGAGAACATCATTTCAACCGTGAGCTAAAACTATTCTCCTTTATTGGATATGGGTATAATTTCATCAAACTAGAGTTTTCTCAGTTGCTTTTTTAGAATTACAGTAATGTAATTCATTTTCCATCCTGCTACCCTTTGGATACATTAACGTAACTTCAATGAAGCAGAAGTTAGATACCTGTAGAGGTCACTATGTTGGGAAAAGTTGGTGTAGGTAGTGAATTGCATTGCCTTAGTCAACCACTAATCATGGCACTGCAACAATATTATCAAGTCTCAATGTACAATTGTTGAACTAGAACTTTCTTTAAAATTATTTTTATGTTTTGTGAGCTGCCCAGTGTCGTATGTAATATGGGTAGTCACATAAGTACTTGTTGCTGATTTGAAATATTTTCATTGCTTAAGCTAACTAAAATCCAAAGTTACAAGATGTATTTGTCTTTATTGATGGTATACATCAGTGGTTTTCAACTTTTCTTCACCACAGACGCCCTTTAAATACCTTCTGTGGCCATGGACCCCTCCCCAAGACCTAACTCAAGATTTAAATCATAAAATTTCTTCAAGCCTTTGTGGACTCCCTGTGATGACATTGTGCCCCTCCCAGAGATCACAGACCACAGATTGAGAAACACTGGTACACAAGTTTCTTTCTAATAAATATGTAAGTTGCAATTTTACTTATTCAGGTAGTTTCTGGAAAGCATGATCCTTTGATGACAGTTGGGATTCAATCAAAGTTAAAAAAAGAATTAAAAATGACAAAAACATTAGGACTGAGCCACGTATTGATTCTAGTTCTAACACAAATCATTCCATGGGCTTAGTAAAATATATTTAAATATTTTTAAGTATATGGAAAGTAATAATTAGAGGTATTATTCTTCCCTAAGGCCCAAATTACTAAAAACAACTAGACATTGGGAAAAGTTTGAGAGTCATCTATTGTAGGAATATTTCCACCATATTTTTTCCATTTTTTAAATACAAACATTTTAGAGTAATTCCATAGTGCTATAAGCATGCAGAGTAAATCTAACATATAAGGAATGAAGTGTTTGTGGAAAGGCCTCAACTATGTTTAAGCAAAGGGAGGCTTATGAGTGATGCACCTCCACAAAGCTTTGCTATGTATTTTTGGAGGTGGTAAACTGCCTGGGTATTGATTAAATGTTAAATTAATTGTCCATGTTAGAAATGTATTAAGAAATCAGATATAGTTTTCAAGCACTCATAGTGATGCCAAAACAAGAAACACAATAAGATTTTGGAAACACTCACCGTTTATTCTGGCTAGGGCACTCAAATACAGAGGTGATGATGTGGGGGCTGTTGTGTTCCCCAAATAAAAACATTCAAGTTACTTTGTTCCCTTTGCTTTCGACATGCAGTCTACTGGGGCTCTAATTTGTCCCTGGAGCTTTCACAGGACTGGACTGACAAGCACAGGGGTGAACGCATCTTTCCACTTTGGGAGGTGTGTTTTTGCCAAGTTTACTTCTGCTGTCACTTACAACTGAGAACAAACATAAGCAACAGCTGCTGATCTGGCTCATCTCTAATCTATAATTATCCTCCACTTGTTCTTCATAGGAGGACCCCTTTGGTGGGAAACCAGAATCATGGAAATAATTTGCATCAGACTTTTCCAGTTGGGACGCATTCCTTCTGCCATTGCTCAGTGACATAAGAAAGGTCAATTATTCAAAAAGGAAGAAAGAAATGAAAAAGCAAAAAAAGGTAAAAGAAAAATGCTTTTCAATTCTTTGTTATTAAAACATAAGAGTCAGAAAGGAAAAAACATTCAGGCTTTTGAAGTTGTAGCCTAAAAACTATGTGAAGTTTATATATTTGTGCAAACTAGTCAAAGGTGATTGGACCAATTAAAGGATATTACATATTAACTTCTCAATGACCTTTCTCTTGAATGTAGTTTCCACAGGATGGACATAATATAGCATGAGCAGCTATGGAACTAATGCTTATAAAGTCCCAAATTGTAATTATAACAAACAAAATATGCAGAATTATTAAGAATTAGATGATTCAGAATGCAATTCCAAAGGTTTAAGTCTCAATGGTTAAATATGTAAATATGCATATGATTACTTTGAAAGTTTACATATCTCTGTCCTTTTACCTGCAGTATCTCTATGAATAGATACTATTTGAATGTTACATAGGATAAGGAACTGGTGTCAGGAAAACCAGAAACTGTTATTCATTTTCTCATTTTTTACAGGATTACAAAGATGGAGTTCTGTAAACTGGGCTAACCTATAGGAGGAGGATTTGGCAGTGGAACAACTGACAAAAAGACATAGTTCAGAAATCCTAATGCAGAATAATTTATGATGAGATTACTGTAGAATTTAGTGTAACAAATGATAAAGTAGCTGTATATTCAACCAAGTGTTATTGGCATTACAATGCAATGAATAAAGAAGCAGGATGACATATATCTGATATGGGGGAGAGGTCACATTTTTCTAATATTGGTCAGTAAATCAGTCAACACCATCTATTAATCTAGCAGATTACTTAGATTTGCCATGTGGAAAGTTAGCAAAGTGGGAAATTGTAAGGAACAGAGCAAAACATAGCTATATAGCCTAGAAATAAAACATGAAAACAACTTATCCGTTTTCAGATTTATTTCTTCATTGTGAACATATTTTTCAACAATCAAGTGATACCAATGTGCACATATGTTGTCAGACAGAATATACAGAAATCAAATTGATTATGTTAATGATGCAAAGAGGTTATAACAGCAAAGACAGGGGCTGACTGTGGAATAGATCACATAATACGTGTGTGCAGGTTCGACAACCAGTTTCTGCAATAAGATCATAAGCACATTCTTTTGCAAACAGAATGCCAGGAACTGCTCTGAAGTCCTGAACTTCATTGATATGGAACCAAAGGACTGTGGAATAAAATCAAATAAATTGTTAAGGTTAAATATGAAAAGAGACTACCAAGGGCCAAGCAATAGAAGAAAGCAAAATGAATGTCAGAATAAGCAGTGGAAATTGCCATGAAGAAAAATCAAAGCCAGGAAAGACAAATAGCTCAGAAACAAAAATTTCAGAAAAGACAAGAAGCAATATGTCCCAAAGGTGCCTTTTTAAGAAGCAATTGGTCTGAAGCACCTTCAGGACAACCATGACCTGGATGGCTGAGAATCCCCACAGACACAAGAAGCAGTATTTACAATGACATTTGTAAAGACATCAAAAATAGAAAAAACATGAACAGAAAAATAAAAATTTCCCTAAAGATCTCTGTACTCAGTAGAAGATTCCAACTTCAAATTGGTATACTAAAGGATACTAATAAACAGATAGCAACTTGTTCAAAGAAGAGCAAAGATGAAAGGAGTATAATGATATCTCTATAGAGTAGAAATATCAAAATCCAAAATACTTCAGAACAATGGCTGCTAAACCAAGTACCTCTCTTTTTGGTCTCAAATAAAACTGATTTCAGAGTTATCAGTAGGTCTAAATTGTCTTGTGCCCAAAAAACCAGTCTGGCATTTTGTGGACAGATGCCTCTGTGGAAACCAGGTATCCAGTGTTTCCAATAGCACAAGCCAAAGTTGGTACGGAGGGCAATGCCCAGTGATCACAGCAACTTTGCCCACTTTAAGGAGAATGTTTGGTGATTGTTTTTCTTGGCAACGGTTATGCTGGTGAGAAAGGGAAAGGAAGTCAGGTAACTCACTAATTATTTTCATTAATTTGATCCCCATTAAAACTTTTGGGACAGCACCACTCATGACGAAGGTATGATAGGACTTCATACTCAGGAGTGTCCACAGGGTGTAGTCAAAAAAAATCAAGAGGCCAGCCAAGTCCATTTTTATGCAAAACATGCACAAAAATCAGGTGGAGTTTCAGTTGCACCATTGTGGCTGCCGTACTTGACTTTTTAAAAAACATACAGCAGTTTGCAGACATCCTTGATCATAGCTTATGAAAACGTCTTTTCTTCCGAAGAGCGTAAGATTGTTCATTATTTACTTAGCTATAAAAAATGTTTTACAAATCTCTGTTGCGGACATGGTCCTGAAAGTGTTGAGTCAAAGCGACACTTTTGTTGGGAAACAATCCTGCTCAGCCTCAGGTAATTTCTGCATTTTTTCGGAGGTGGGAAAAAGCCTCGCACGGGCCACTTAGCTGCTTTAAAAAAATAACAGTCGAAGCAGGAAATATGGCTGGAATGATGATTATACAGTTTGCATATGTCATCATTTTGCTTCTCTCCCTAGAAAATACTGCTCAGGACGAGTCCAAGTGAAAGACAATTTGCAGAGAATTTCAGAGGGATTAGTGTCAAGTTCCGATTCTCGTATTTTTCTCGCTTCCCCGCGAAAAAGCAGCTTTGCCAAAGCTGCCGGGGAACCTCCACTCCGGCATGAGCATGCAGTGAAGAGTCACATCCCCTAGGGGGAGCCGCGCAGCTCTCCGCTCCACCCCAGAAGTCCTACCTGGCATAGGCGGACTCCAGTTCCGCCCGGATCGAGGTTGTTGTGCTTTTAAACGCGTGCGCAGTCGCGCCTCGTTGTGCCTCTACCGCTGGCTTTCGGGATCGGGTCTCGTAGCCGGAGCGAGAGTCGCCTGCGGCTGGGAAGGGTGGCCTTGCTGGTCTCCGCAGGTAAGTCCCGCTGCTAGTTTTTCCTCCTCCTGGAGTTACTCAAAAGCTGTAGCTCCAGAGGAGGCATCGGATTGCAAGTTGCAACTATCATTACCTCTGGCTAACGTGGTTGGAGACTCTGGGAGTTGTAATTCGACACAGTTGAGGGCAGCGGGTTGCAGAAAGATGCACTTCAGCCTTTTCTTTTGCGTCGTCTCTGTGCCGCCGCCGTGGCAGCCAGCGATTAATGGAACCGCGTTTCTTTTCCCAACCCCTCGGCAAGCGCAGGTGTCTGTCTCTCTCTCTCTCTGTCTCTCTCTCCTTACTCAGGTGTTTCAGGCGCCACTCTGACCGAGCGCATGTGCAAGGTCACTCGAATGCCTAGGTTTGGCTCTCTTGCTCTCCTGAGCCCGGCAATGATTCCTTCCACACACACACACACACTCTTAGATCATATCCAATTTTGTAGATGGGCTAACGCCAGAGCTCATTTGGAAGTGTCTTTAACAGCTTATTCAGCATGATGCTTTTAATTCGTACGGTAGAAAGGAACGTAGTGTGATAAACGGAGGATATAAATATATGGATAATGGAAATTGTTATTTCCGGCTTGCTAGATAACTCAGTATTATACCGCACATTGAACATTCAGAATCTGCTGCTGGGGCCTGAGCATCCAGCATCCATTGCGCTTTCTTATTTTCAGAGTCATCAAGCAATCTGCTGCTTTGCTCTCATTAGGCTATTTCTCAGGTTCCCTGAATTCTCGGGCCCAGAATCTGCACATTTGAACTGATAGTTTGCAACATTCACGGGAGTGGATTTTGATAAAGCTGATTATTTTCCAAGATGCTGCAGCGCTCTTGTTTTTCCCCAGAGGCAAACACAGCCATTCTGAAAATGTTTATTTTGTTTGTGAGAAGGCCAGAACTACAATAACCTAGATACCTGAAAATACAGACCAAAAATGTGCAAAGCTCCTGCAAGTATGTCTGGCCTAGCAGAATCTCTTCTGTTTTCCCAATGTCTGAAAGTTGTGTTCTTCACCTCCCTGAACCTGTAGACATAACTTTTATTAAACTAGAGTGTTGGTAGCAATGGCCAGAATAATTTTGTCTGGACTTGATCTGTTTTTGGTAACAGGTTAATATTAACTGGAGATTACCAGTATTGTAAATACTACAGATTTAAAGTAATAATAGTATTATATCATTGAGGTTAAATTGGTTGAGGGAACAATGGGAATATATGTTACTGCAGGTTTGACATTAAAAGTCTTTAATGAAGCATTTGATAGAAATTGCCTATTTAATTCTTCATTGAAATTAATAGATTGTGGATTATTTTAAAAATATTGAAGTTGTACATAGCTCTTGGAAAATTACATCTGATAAATAATGGAAAATTAATAATGCATGCATTTGAAAGCCATTGATACCTGAGCTTAATCTTTTATATACATAAAAGGGGATTGTTGGCAAAAGTTAAATACAGTCATATTTTATATCATTCACTTCACATGTTTTTTGCATATTGTACATGTCAGTTGCAGAATTCTTGTATGATTAAAATAACATCTGAGAATAAGGATAAATAATTCACTCTAGTCATTATGCTTTTAATAAATAACTAGTCTGTATAACTTGCAGTTGATTCCTTTTTCAATTTAAAGGGATAATACTTGTGGAAGAGAATTCTAATGGAACTTTTTTTTGTCAATAGAGAAAATATTTTGACTAGGTACAAGGAAAAAGTCCTTGGCATTATATAAATTGGATACTTTTAATTGTTTTTGAGGCTGTTCTGAAATGTTTCAGTGAATATCACAGTGTTTAGCAAAGCTGAGAAATCAAACTGCAAGTATTTCCAGAAAGCTTTTCATATGGGCTCCAGTGGCCTCCAAAGCATGTCAATTACAAATTATAAAGTGGCAGGTAGGGATGTTAAACGCCCTACTGAAAAGTAATCACATTATTTAAATTTAATTTAAATACCAATCAGAGGCAGTTTTTATCCTAACCATCCTTTATCAGTGTAGACTTCGATATGTTTAAAGTCCGGTTCTA
The DNA here is from genome assembly GCF_049901735.1 of Notechis scutatus. NCBI lineage: Eukaryota > Metazoa > Chordata > Lepidosauria > Squamata > Elapidae > Notechis > Notechis scutatus. The sequence goes on from NC_142014.1 coordinate 37,123,832, forward strand.
GACTTTGCTCCCCACCCCAAATGTTGCAAAGTCCTGCTATAAAATATTTTTGCTGCAATTATTTTAGTTTTTTCAGGCTATTATCCCATCAGGGATAATAATAAAATATTAAAATGCATTCATAATCACAATTATATGCATATATAGTCTTCACAATCCAGTAAACATATTTGAGGCAATTATTTGAATAACCTGTCTCCAGTCTTTCCCTTAATAAAATAGTGATCTTATTAGATATAGAAACCAAACATGAATTAATAGCCACCAGGGTCTATGAACCTTAACATTTCCTAATAATCTAACATCCAGATGCAAGGGTGAAATTGAAGAGAAAATGGTTGACTGAGGTCTTCCCTCCTATTGTAAAACAAATAGGGCTATTGTCAAGCAAAGCATGTGGTTAATAAGACAGCCAGAACTTGATATCTGCTCTGCAAATTATTGGATATTTTGTTAAATGTTGTAATAGACAAAAATGCTTCCAATTTTAAAAGTATCTTGGCTATTAAATCTTCACTTATACCCCAGAGTATTAATCAAACCAATGTTCCTTCAATGCTATTGGAATGCAGGTTTAGGAATATCTTCCAAAGTGCTGGAATCTTATCCTTGTGATTCAGTGATTCAATTACAGATTGGTCCATGCCCTCCCTTACTGTACTTCATTCTTATAAAATTGTAACAAATATTGCCTTTGATTAGGAATATTCCTGGATAATCTGAAGAATATTATAAATCATTGATGCTGTTCAATGTTGCTGTCTTGTATTTTTGTCTGTGGCTGTAATAAAACCCATCAGGCAACTAGTTGCAGATGACCTGCTGAATTGGTAATGATAAAAGTTCAGTTGGAGTAGACCCCAATGTCATTTTTGCCTGCACCCTTCATTTCCTTAGATTCCATCCTAAATGTTTTCTTGGCAACTTTTTTCAGAAGTGGTTTGCTCTTGCCTTCTTACTAAGGCTAAGACAGAGTGACTGGCCAAAGTCACCCAACTGGCCAAAGTCACCCAGTGACTGGCCAAAGTGACCCAGCTGTGTACCGAAGGCAGATCTAGAACATACATTTTCCAGTTCCTAGCCTTGTGACTTCACCAACAAACTGGCTCCCTTCAACACATACTTCAATACATAGTTAGTTATTTTGCCAAAATTATTTTCAGCTTTTAAAAGAACCTAATCCTTCATCATGGTATATTAAATATTTTATGATCAACTCTTACATTCCATTAATCTTCATTACTCATTGTTCTGCTCTTTTGATTACATAGGCACCTGTTTGGTTGCAGGAACTATTTTTAATGGCTGTATTGTTGAACTAAGTAAGTGCTATGTTAATGAAGTTGAACTATTATGTGTTAAGAAAAGTAAGTCATTTAGAGGTAATACTGATTTTTAGTTGTCCTTTGGACTTTGCGTTCAGTTGAAAATCAGGAGATTGGCAGTTTAATCATTGCTGTATATGACAAATATTTACTATTTTTGGTCTGATATTAATCTTTATTAAAAGAAGTAGCAGATGTTAAACTCACTAAGAGTCAACATACCCAACTTTAAGTGCTTGAAGGACAACTTGTTGCTAATACTGTGTTAAGTAACTCATGTTGTGTTCCTGAGGTACATTCAAATTTCTATGTAGCATTAGTTTTATCTTATAAACATGGTATCTAAATTCAAAAATATAGGGCTTTCTTGGGGCAGGAAAAAAGACATTTGTTAGCAAATACAGAATAACTAAAGGGGAAATAATTTATTCACACAAAAAGCCCTTAGTTTTAACAGATAGTAATTCTTTTCTAATGATTGGCAATATTCTTTAAATATTATTAAAATTGCAACAAAAGAATAAAGTACATCCTTCAAAATTAATACAGCTATTACACTGATTTTTACAAGGGGGACATATTTGGTTTCAAAAGAACCTAATTTGGAATTCCCCCAACATATTGGCTACAATTCTCATCTTTCCCAGTTTTAGAATGATCCAAGTTATAATCAATACTTTTGAAACACGTAAGTTTGAGGAATATATTTTAGTTCTTATAAGACAACATCAAGCTACTAGTTGAACTTTTAGTTATTTTCAAGGATAACTCCTGTGCTGGTTCTCCATTGTAACTTATTTCTTTTTCTTATTTTTGGATTTATATCATATCTTTATGCCAGAAGAAAATTTAATTTGTAAATGTTTAAAAGTAATTTTTAATCTTTTTAAAGTATTCTTCTTTATCGTGACATTTTCTACAAAGGTTATCCCAGGTTATTCACTTACATTTATTGCAAAAGATTTCTCTAGCATGTCACTACAATGAAAAATAGCTGGTAATGAATTGCCAAAAAACAAAAGGGATGGTCCTCTCCAATAGCGTCAAACTCCTGTGTATATGTGTATGTTTGTGTTAAAATAATCAGGCCATAGAACAAGTGAAATGCTTTAAATCTAGGAGTGGTGTTCCAATCCTGTAAAAAGAAAAAAGATCAAGATGATTAACATGCCTTTGTTGTAAACTAAAAGAATGCAGCAGTGATTTTAAGATTATAAATTTAAAATTCCCACCACTGTTTTCTGCCACAAAAAAATTAAGGGTGGGGGACATGGCACTCTTCATTCTTTGCCCCCTGTAAAAAAAAGTGTAATCAGGATTTGTAATGTTTTTTTCCCTTGATATTTAAATGTGTGGGTAATGTGGCTCTGAAACTAGATGCTGGTCTTTGAACAAAAGAAATCTGCCGAGTACTGTAATTCTATTTGCTTGGCTGAATTTTAACCTGACACCAACTGGATAGAGATGGATCTGCTTGGTGGAAAAACACCGGAAGGAAAAAACCGACCTATGACATTTCCCCTGAATTTTTGTTACTTTCTGGTCTTGCAAATGTTTATTGGTCTTAAGACTTCTCCACTAACTCTATCTGCATATTTATTTATTCTAAATATCACTGGGAATTCACCAGAGTCTGTCAATGTCTTACCCTCAGCAATTTAGAGGTCAGGTAGTCCTTGATATATGACCACACTTAAGCCCCAAATTTCTGTTGCTAAGCGAAACAGTTAAGTGAGTGTTGCCCCATTTTATGATTTTTCTTGCCACAGTTGTTAAGTGAATCACTTCAGTTGTTAAGTTAGTAACACGGTTGTTAAGTCATAAATATAAACCAGTTGCCAAGCTTCCAGATTTTGATCACATGATTATGAGGATGCTGCAATGGTTGTAAGTGGGAAAAACTGTCATAAGTCACTTTTGTAGTGCCATTGTAAGTTTGAATGGTCACTAAATGAACTTTTGTAAGTTGAGGACTACTTGTACTAGCTCTTCAGCTTCCAAAAGTTAAACCAATGTGAAGCAGAGTAGGTTGGCATATTGGATGCACTCTCTTATGATATAAGTTTTGTTCTTAATTCAGTCTTTACTAAGATTGAAAAAACTTATGTCACCTTGATGAATTTTATATATTTACTGGACAAGAGTCTCTAAGGTGATATATATTATTGCAAAATTCTGCTATTCAGCCACAGATCCTGTTTGAATACTGTATATCTGTAAGAACTGAGATGAATAAATGGACTTAAGTTTCAGTCATGACTGTTTTCATGCTTTTTATTGCTGTATCTGGTTGCATTCTGATCTAAGAGCTGAATAATAATAATTATTTATAGAAAGAGAAAAGTACAGAAAAGTTATTTACTGCCTGGAGCCTTTTCAGTGAGGTAGTTTATAAATCTTATAAATACATACTCTTATACCCCATGCATATGGAAGGTTGTACAGTATAGGTTTTTAAAATGTATCTTAATTTTGAATTATGTAAATAATAAACAGATCTTTGGAGAGACTTGTGGATTTATGTTCTGTAGGTTATGCTTAAAATTGTTCATATGTTAATACTTTTGCTCTTAATACCACAAAAGAGGCAGTGATCGTTTCCATACTGTTGCGAAGAAAACAACATGGATGTACCTAAATAATCACCAGGAGTTAACCTTCAATTGATGAAGACTTTACTTTCTAATTTAGTTCCAAAGTAAACATGAGCTGGAATCTCTGCATAATTTATCTGATCTATTTGGAAAAAATGCAGTGAAGTGAAAGGCAGGTGCATCTGAAGAAGTGGGGGAAGGGAGGGCAAAGCCCAAATTGAGCACCACACTGTTACTGCTGTACATGTACTGTGACATTACAGGTATATGAGGGATGGTGCTTACTTACATCATGATTTTACGATGTTAACCTTTTCTGGTGAAACCACTGGATTCTGTGGATGCTTGCATCAACAGGCATGTAACTATTCCAAAGACTCTTGGTAGCTGTGCACTGTCATTGAATAAATACTAGAATAACATTATAGGAAGAAGAGCAGTTAAATAAATCAAATCACTAATTTGTAGAGGGCTTTCTTTGTGGGAGGAATTAATGGTAAGCCCTGCTGATTCCCAAAGATATTTGCTTATGCCAAGTCTGAACAGAAGTATTACCAGATGCAAAAATACTAGGTTTAATTAAATGCATCTAATATTAGGTTATGTTTTTTCTCCAACATTCTGTAGAGAAAAAAAATTCAGGCAGAGGCAGATGTGGAATAATTGATTGGAAATAAACAATGGAGTCTTTGGTGCTTTCTGAATTTGGTTGCTTGCAAATATTTCATTACTGACTAGATGTCTGTGAACATTCTCAGTCATGCAGATCAATGGTCGCCAACTGGGGAAAATTTTGGTGGGCTGCAGAGAAATCTCACCCCCAGAGCACCCCCCCCCCCCAAGCAATTAATTCAGGCTGCACAGAAACACAAGGCTGCACTGTCCACATGGCCCACCGCCCACTCACTCCTTAACTTGACTGCTAAAATTGCTATTTTTCCTTTTTCCAACCATCATCTGTTTGGCTGTGCCATGAGATTTAGATTAGCTAGGAAGCAGGAAATGGTTGGATTTCTTGCTTTCTAGCTAGTCTTTAGATCTTTGACTCTGCTTTTAATCACAGCCGAACCTCCCTTAGGACTGAAGGTTCTGTTATTCAGTGCAGACTCACGGCAAGCAAATTTGAGAGACTGAGCTAGCCAATGGCAGATAGATAGATCACTGAATGATTCTGTGGGCAACTCCATTTGCCTGCCTGCTTTGCCTGATTTTGGGTAAAAGTTGCTTTTTTAAAATAAAAAATTCAATATTTACATACATGGTGTGTTGTGAGTTAATTTTGTGAGTTTGCTTGCAAGCAAATTTTATGTGACAGACTGAGCTAGCCAATGGCAGATGGATAGATTTCTGAATGAATCTGTGATTCTGTGAGCAACTCAATCTGCCTGCCTGCTTTGCCTGATTTTGGATAAAAGTTGCTCTTTTTTTAATTAAAAAAAATCAATATTTATATATTTATAATATTTACATACAAGCCATGCCCAGCCAGTCACATGACCACCAAGCCACACCCACAAATTAGGCCATGCCCACAGAACCGGTTAGTGGTCTCTGGGATTTAAAATTATGAGTTTGGTGGTCCCTGAGGTCCAAAAGGTTGGCGACCCCTGCTCCAGGTCATGGTTGTCCCAAAGGTGCTTTTTTCATTTTTTTCTAATCAAGAAGAAAATCCCATCCCCACCAAAACTGGCACAGCAAGTAATTGTATATAAGCAGGGAGCAAACCCCAAACTTACTAGCACTGATATTTTATCTAGTCGGTAATGTCCAAAAAGGTGTTTTTCCCCCAAGAGGTAACTGGTTTTTCTTTGAAGTTGTTTCGCTTCTTATCCAAGAAGCTTCTTCAGCTCTGAAGCGAAAACATGAGAAGTGAAACATCTTTAACACACACACACACACCCGAAAGTCTAGTTGCCTCTTGAAAAAAAGCACCTTAGTGACATTACTGACTAGATAAAATATCAGTGCTAGTGAGTTTGGGGCTATCTCCCTGTTTATATACAATCACGTGCCATGCCAGTTTTGGTGAGGATGTGACTTTCTCCTTGGTTGGTGTATTAGTTTCTGCTTGACTGTTTGTTTGGTGTTAATCCTTGCTTATCTAGGTGTTGGTTGCTGCAGAGAATGTGCTTTGGTCTTTTTGTTTCTTGGCTTTTTTCTTGTCACTTTTGAATGGTGTTCAAATATAATTTATCTCTATGTGTTTAGCTGATTTATCTGAGCACCAAACTTCTGTAAATCCTTTTTTCCTTCTTGGGCTACTTGGTGTTTTGATTTACTTAAGATGTTTTGGATGACTTTAGTTTGTGTGTAATGATGCAGTGTAGTTGTAATAGTCTGATGACTTCTGACATGTTTTTGATGTATGCAGCGTTACTCTTTTCATAACTTGTATTGACCAAGCTGTAATGGGTTGAGTGGTCAGGCACTTTTTGCTAAAATTGCATGGTTCCCCATTTTATTGGAAGATGTTATAGAGGCAGTCTGCTCCCTTTTTGTTGTGTTCTGAGGTGCTGCAGTGCACTTGTACTTATCTGATAATATTCTTACATAGCTCCTGTTGTGAGAGATTGGGTTGTTACTTTGATAATATAGCATTTAGTTAGTATGGCTTTTTTAAAAAAAGACTTGCATTTCTTTTTCTTTTTTTAAAAAAATTGTTTATTCAACGTTTCAACAGTTAAAAACAAATTTCCACATTTTGCCATGATACTATAGCAGTGTTTACAGACTTGCATTTCTAATTGGCCATCATTTTCTCCGTGGATGAGGATTTTTGAGAAGGTTAGTAAGTTTCCTTTTTTCTTTGTGAATGTTATCCCTTTGAAGATGTTGATTGTTTCATATTTTTTATTGTGATAAAGGTGTTTACATAGCAGATTCATACTTTTGGCTGTATGTATGGGAGTACTATCTAGGCATCACACCACAGTTGTTGCTATGAGTCCTCAGAATGGTGATCCCATGAATTCATGTTTTGGTATATTTATCCATCAAACTGAATATAGGTAATGAGGTAGAAGTTGATGAAGTCCATGGTTCTGGGAATTACAAACTTAGTGTATTTGGTCAGGTTGGATGTGTTGTGTACTGTAGTACTGTTGCTATGTTTTTTTTGTTTTTGTTTTTGCTACTTCTGGCTATATGACATAGAATGAAATGATCGGTTGAGGAATTCTAGAAGTTGAATCTTAAAGTTGCCAACATTGGTTTAAGTTGTAGTTGAGACTTTTCTGGAGGATATTACATTCTGCAGTGGTAAGTAGGCAGCTAGGAAACAAACAAAAAACCATATACGATTCTGGAATAGACTTTATCAAGATATAAATGCTGAAAAGTATGCACTGTAGGGAAAAATAGGGATTGTAGGTTTGTAATTATAATTTATAGATATAAAAAATCTAAAAGTATCTATTTAATGTATGTTACATATCATTTAGATTACAGACACATTTTTAATTATATTTTATAAATAAAAGTATAATGGTCTTATACGCCATCTTTTACGAAAGCTTCCGTAGAGCTTTATCGTAGAAAGTTATCGAAGCACTTCTTTCATCAAAAGATGCGGCGTTAGTGCTCGGGTGTGAGCTCTTTCCGCAGAAAGCCATTTCTACCCGTGAAAGCCACCGAAAAGGTGCGCATGCCGCCATCTTTTGGATGAAAAAGTGCTTCCGGTGACCTTTTCATCAAAAAAGATGGCGGCGCCCAGCTGATGCCTGGGTGCATCTGGCCGCGGCGCCCAGCGATGCCGGTACCGGGCCGCGCATAAAAAGGTTGGATCACTGATTTAGATTACAGACACATTTTTAATTATATTTTAGTCCGCAAATAAAAGTATAACTTATTTTTCCTTAGTTTGTTTAAAGTTGTGGGGATATGTGTTTGCCTGCACTTTCATTACAAAATGTTTTATTCATAAATACCTATGTAAATTCTGTCCTGATCTTGTTTGGAGAAATATTCCAGCATGTAAATTTATTTCCTGCCATCATATTCTGAAAAAGGGTTAAATGGTGGTTGTTTTCTGAAATAGTTTTGAGTCTTTGTTTAATTCTGCATGATTGTCCTTGAGTTACTTATTATTGAAAAATAGTGCTTGGCAAGTATAATACCCATAGTACCTTTTTAATGCTTCTTAACTGGCGATTAATCCAAAGCTTTTTGTATTCATAACTTCTTTTTAGTGGACTCATTTGGTTCATTTATTTTTGCTCTCCAACCAGCAAAATGAATACAGAATTGGTTCTTTATACTCTTGACATTTAAACATAATATTTAGTCTAATAGAGAACTTGAGCGCTAGTAGAATTTTATCCAGAAAAAGGCTATGTTAATCTTCAGAGAATGAGTGCTGTAGTCAATCCCAAATATAAAAGTTAGGGGATGTTGAACTTTTTTTATGGACTATTTTTTACAGGTAGTCCTTGACCTCAATTGACCCCAAAATTTCTATTGCTAAGCGAGACATTTGTTAATGCCCCATTTTACAACCTTTCTTGTCACAGTTTTTAAATGAATCACTGCAGTTGTTAAGTTAGTAAAAAGGTTGTTAAGTAGTCTGGCTTCCCCACTGACTTTACTTGTCAGGTCACAAAAAGTGATCAAATGACTCCGGGATACTGCAATAGTCATAAATATGATTCAGTTGCCAAGCATCCAAATTTTGATCACGTGGCCATGGGGATGCTGCAGTGGTCATAAGTGTGAAAACTGGTAATAAGTTACGTTTTTCAGTGCCGTAACTTTGGTCACTAAATGAACTGCTATAAGTCAAGGATTACCTGTATCTCATAGTACCTAGGAAGAGATACAGTACTTTCACTTACATTTCTGATTAACTGAATTCCAGCACTGCATCCAAACCCTAAACTTGGAGATAAAGTAAACATCTTAAAAAGATGCCTTTCCTAGAATGAAATCATCCCCACCCTTTTAAACCATCCTCTTTTAATCATTTTAGATTGTTCTTCCTTCCAGCTTCATGGTTTATTTTTGCTGTCAGTTGATTTATGAGAAAAACCCACAGCCATTACACATGTATTAATGTTGATTTCCAACATGTCTCTAGAACAGGGGCGGGCAAACATTTTGGCTTGGGGGCCTCATTGACTTTTAAAATTGGACAGACGGGCCGCCACCTGGTGTCAAAATGTCTGTCATTACAAGTCAAAATCAAATGAATGCAATCATTCAATCATTCACATCAAACCTTAATTCTGTACCAATCTTCGGCGGGCCGGATTAAAAAGACCAACGGGCCGGATGTGGCCCGCGGGCCGTAGTTTGCCCCCCCCTGCTCTAGAAGCATTAAATCTGTACATTGTTTACATAATTTGTTTCCATCCTTTTCAGCGTTGTTGACTGTGCTTCCATAGCTATGATAGTAGTGTGGTATTGCAGATTGCTGGGAAGGGTAGCAGCTAACACTCTTGGGCCTGAATGCTGGAAGGGGTTGGATTACACTGTATAAAACTAAGGCTCAGAAGTGCAGCACCAAACTTTGATCACCGTTATCATGGCTATATCAAGTTTTTCAAGAAAATGCCAGGAATTTCAGGTTTGTGTTTTGCATTAAAAATAATACAGCTGAAAAAGGTGATATTTTCTCTAAGGAATTTAATATCACCTTGACTGAGCAAGATCAAATGGAAAGAACATTGAATATCCAATTTTGAATATTCAAAAAGTTTAACCCAAGATTATCTCACAGCGCAGGTTTGCCACATGTGTAGAAATAAGTACTATATTGACTATTGCTGTTATTTTTTATAATAGCTGAAGAAAATATCAGCTAGTACTTCATCAGGTTCATCTAATACGATTGATTCCCATAAATTCTCTACAGGAATCAGGAATATGTGTGAAACAAAAAAAATGAGACATCTCCATGAATAGAAAAATTATATTTCATGTGTTTTACAGCAATGGTCATCTTGGGCTTGATTTAAAACATAATCTTAACATAATTCTATTTCTATCTTTTTACAGATCTGTTCATCTCAATGCTTATGGAGAATTGTTTGATCAAAGCCTATCTTGGAATCTTCTAAGAATTTACCTTAACAAGGAAGAGGATTGGTGATTCTTCACAGATCCTAGGATTTAGCCACTGGCTTCTGAAAATAATACCCTATATAATGATTGCTGTATGGTCCCATTTTCTACCTTTTATCTGGCTTCATCTTGTCTAGTTCCCCAATTAGGGTTGAGAAACTTTTTGGAATGAGAGCATATTTGAAATTTTGAAAACATGGGCAAACTCACTACATGCCATGTTTGGGGTTTACCTATTCCAAAAAGATTTTTATGCATTTTGGAAAACATCTTTTTACCCAAAGTCACTATGATGAGATAACTTTGCAGCATTTTGAATAATATTTTGTCTATTATTTATGCCTATTTATGGTTGAGAGCAGAGGTGGTATTCAACCAGTTCTCACTGGTTCAGATGAACCAGTAGCGGTGATTTGGCATGGGTTGCTGAACCGGTGACGACCACTGGCTGGCCATGCCCCCGACCCAATCGCCCGGTCACTCACTTGCCCAGTCGCTCCTTGCTTTCCCTACCACATGGCGGCTGCGGCACAGCTCAGGTGGGTGTCCCGGGGCTGCTGCACGTGTGCACTGTGTGTGTAGCCACTACACATGCAGTCCGCATGTGCAGCAGTTCTGGGACAGCCACCCACCTGCCCACCCTCTTCCTTCTCCTGGTGGATGCACCTCTTCCAACGCAGCCCAGCCAGTCAGCAGGTGGGTGGGCGGATGTTCCGGGGCTTCTCCCCTTGTCGCAAGATGCCTGCAGCTGCTGCGTGCTTTTTTCAGTGTGGCTGGAGACCAGCCCCACCCAAAAAAGCACGTCCTGTTCTATGTGCTGGGCCTGGCAAGTCCGAGTAGATAGCCCATAGAACAGGGCGGCGCCGGACAGTTGGAGAAGTGGAGCGAAGCCGGAGATCAGTAATTTTTGCTTCAAGAAGCCTGCAACTGCCGCATGTTCTCCAGCCCCACCGAAAAAAGCACAACATGCGCCAGCCCATTGGAGAACCGGTTGGGGAGGTTTCTTGTGCCAAAAGAGGTGGCTGGAGGCTGAAAAAGAGTCGCTTCCAGCCACCTCTTTGCAGCGCAAGAAGAAGCCTCCCCAACCGGCTGGCTGCTCTCCTCCTCCTCAGCCATACAGAACAAACAGGTAGAGAAGGAGGAGAGCAGGCAGACTCAGCAGGCAGTCGTGATCTTTAGTTGGGCTTTTTTTTTTTTCAGTCCAAGGGCGGGCAGGGGGAAGGCATGTAGGAAATCACCCTGTCTCTGCAGCATCAGTCATGTGACTGAGTGGGCGTAGCCAACTTGATGTCACAGCAAGGTGCCGTACCATCTTGCTGAAGTTGGCCATGCCCACCCAGTCACATGACCACCAAGCCACGCCCACAGAACTGGTAGTAAAAAAATTTGAATCCCACCACTGGTTCAGAGGCATTCTCATAAATAAATATAATACCAGCCACTCTTTCGTTAATTACATGAGTTTGTAAAACAAAAATCCACTTGGAGCAATATCTAGGTATCAAGGGAAAGATGTCCACAAGCACTCTGTTGCCTAATCTCTACTCTTTTAAAATAACTTTATTAAAATAAATTGTCTAGTCACTTGCTCCTGCTGTTAGATGGATTATAATTTTTGTGTACTTTTGAGTGGGACTGAAGAATTGGAGAAAAATGTGAAATTGAGAATGTAAGATTTAGGAACAAGTGGGGATCAGCTGTACTAGACATGGAGTAACAAGTATGTCACCATTGTGCTCATAAGTACCTTCCTTGGCAACATCTAAAGTTTTTATTCTATTTTACATTTTTCCAAGGAAGGATACTTAAAAAATATAATTCCGAGGGTCAACATTGTCTTTATTTCAAACATGCGATGCCCTATTAGTTTAGAACATAAACACGAAGGATGATTTGAGCGCGTATTGTGCTCAGAAGTATTCATTTGCCTAGAAAGCTCAGAGTAAGCTATGGTGATAAGTGAATAGATTTGGGAGGCTCTGTTCTGATATTTGTGCTTTGAGATGTGTTAGTCCCTAACTGCTGTGACTTTGAGATTGTGCGGGTCTCCATAGAAAGCATTTTGCAACAATGCTCATGACACAGTCTTAAAATTCTAAAAGATGGAGACTTTTGATTTAGGTAATTCTGGTACACAGTGCCTAGAAAACAAAAGGTTAAAATATAATTTTAAGTAATCTCTCATTAATCTTAAATTATTAAAGGTAATATAAATCAATAATCTGTTTTATATGTACAGTATTTATTAAATTTATATGTCACCTATCTCACTATTAAAGCAACTCAGGGTGTAAAATAAATAACTGAAATCTCTAAAGATGAATATACTCCTTTGCATCCTCCCGCAGAAATCAGGAAGCAAGCTAAACTTTAATTTTTTCCTTCTTAAGTCTATTCTACCTTTTATTTAACTTTTTATAGATGTTCTGTAAAAATTGTATGTGTCACTTAAATATCGGTAACTGATCTGAACTTTTTGATACCTTTATGAACACATTGAAATGCCAATATGAATATGGGAAATAGCATGACAGAATTTAGGGAAGTTTGTAAAATAAAGGATAACCATTACTGATCTTATTTAAGAGGTGTGAATTGTGAAAGAAGGGCTTTTGATCCCAACCTTAATTGAAAACATAATATGTGTGGTTTGAATTTGAATTTATTTTTATGAGCAAATAAATCCCCATGCCTTCCTCTCTCTCAAATATTGAGATTTTTTTGAAATGATTTAGAATACAACTTGGCAAACAGAAGGAAAAATGTTATAAATAATCTCCTTTATTCTCTTTATGGAGACATAATTTTGGGATCCAAATATGTATGTGTGTTCATATGTACATTGCTTCCTTAAAATTGCCAACAAAAAATGTTTAATATGCATTTTTGAATAAGTTGATTCACCATCTATTTGTATGTAATTCAGGGATTGGTAACAGTCCAATAATTCCAGGGTTTGTTTGTTTTTAGATCTTCATATGATGATTTTTTTATCATGGCAAATGACACTTTAGAAGGTTTTCATGAAGTGAATCTAGCTTCCCCCACAACTCCAGATCTTTCAGAAGTGCACGAATCTAAAACTTCTGAAGAACCTGCCTCACCTACAATTATTTACCGGCTTCATCCTTCAGCTGTGTGCTCCTTACCTATTCAACCAAGTGCTCTGAATGTGACTGATCTTCCTACACAACCTGTCTACTCATCTGCCAGGCACCTAAATTGTGCAGAAACACTAGGTATCAGGTTGGTTGTAAAAAAAACTTCTATTGATTATTACACAGGTTGTGTAATTAATCACTTTGTATTATCTGTGAGTATCCTTGAGTCTTTTTTAAAAAAATGTAGTCAATGTGTAATGTATTATTTTGTAAAAATACACTCTTTCCTTACAGCATCAATGTCACAGAAACTGTACCGTGTTCTACCTCAGGAAGCTATGGAGGGTTGTCCAAACATGATCATTCCAGGAAGGACAACTGTAGCGAAGAGAGAGAATTTTTGCAGGGTGCAACAGTAACAGACTTTTCTGAAGGAAGAGATGATATTTTTGGGCTAAGCACAGATAGTCTGTCTCGTCTGCGAAGCCCATCGGTATTGGAAGTTAGAGAGAAAGGCTACGAGAGACTGAAAGAAGAACTTGCTAAAGCTCAACGGGTAAGAATAATACATATAATACATATACATATATACATATAATGCTATTTCTGTGTAAGGGCACAATATTGGTGTTGAGATAAAACATTTCAAATCCTTGCAATTCTTTATTTGTCTTTATTTTCTAACTTTTGTGTCCCCTTTCCCCTAACTATACCTTTCATTATATATCAACAAAATATTACACTGCCTTTTAGATAGCTTCCTAGCCATGTCACTGTTTATTGAAAAACAATGTTACACTGTGGAGGTCTGGGGAAGCTATGATGAATTTAAAGATGTCCCTACAGTGAGCAGAGTTCTCAACTATGGTGGACTGAGAAGTCATCAAACGAGCAGGCTTCTTGTTATTCCTCTCCAGACAAGGATAGAAATCAGGATTGCCCACATGAAGTCCAGACATGAAGACATACAGTAGTTCCCCACGGGAGACCACTGTGTAAAACAGTCGTCTCCTGGGACTTAAAACTCTGAGAGCTGAGAAAATCTCCATCTTTGCCTAAGCCATGGCTTTGAGACTTCAGAAGGACACTGGGTTTGCAGACTTCCCTTTTAATCACCTTTAATCACGTAGTAATTGCTTTTTGGATATTAAGAACTTGCTAAGTTGGATATTAAGAACCCGGCAAGTTGCAATGTATCAGGTAAGTTTTCTTCAATCCTTAGTGAAATAAGTTTTATAAAATTTAAAGGCTTTGGAAACTATTTTGGAATAAGAAAAAAAAGTGATTACAACATTGTTTTTTGATTGTCACAGATGGACTAAGGAGACAGAATTTGAAATAAGATTTTAAGAAATTATAAGAATCTGTCCTGTGGGAAAATGTAGTTTAGGAAAAAAATAAACCTTTTAAAATTAAATATAAGAAATATTCTTGTGGGAAAATGCTGTTTATCAGAATATTATATGATGGGACGTTGAAAATTAAAACATGGAACCAGAAAGAATTAAAATGCTATAACTAAAGGTTCAAATTATTCTGAATAATTTGAATTTATGGATATTTGGGATTAATACACTAATCAGAAGTTATTTTTAAGACTTATTACAAGACCGAGACTGATTTGAATGTGGATTTAAAAATGACATTACAATAATTTTAAATATTTTTAAATGAATATAGATAAAAGAAACCAGCTGGTGTCTTAATACTTAAAAGAAATAACGAACAAGAAAAGTGACTTGTATATGATTTTTAGTTTGGATTTAGAAAAAAAATGTCAGAGGAAACACATTTTTTTTTGAAAGAAATCAAGGAATCTATTCAAAGGGAATAAAGATTAAGATCATTAAAAGTAAAATAAAGGAACATACATTGGGGTTATCTGATTAAGGTTAGAATTGTACATGTTTTTGGTACTCTTAATGGATTTTTGGCGATCAGGGCTGAATGATGAGGCTTCAAAATTTGTTTATAAATAAGACATAAGATAGATGAAGAAGATACCCTTTGTTGTATTTTTAGGGAACTTGATAAGGTACTGTGTTAAATAAAGGACAGAAATATAGGAATGTAGCTCATTATTTATGGTAAGTCTTAATGGACCTTTGTTGGCTAGAATTATATGATGAAAATCTATTTATAAATAAAAGATGAGACAATAAGAGTGCTTATGTTGCACCATTAGAGAAGAGGAGAAGCTACTGAAGTTGTACTTGTCATGATGAAGGGAGAAATTTTTTATCTATCTTTTTTTCTTCAATGTGATTTTTCCCCTTTTTTGCACTTTTTAATTTATTTCATTTTACTGTTACATTTTTTTAGTTTGTATTAGCTTTGTTTGTAATTGTAAACTTTAATAAAATTACTATTAAAATGTATATTGCTATTAAAACATTTTTCATAAAATGCCAATACCAAAATAAGATACTTTAGAGACTGATACAGAAATGCTGAGCAGTTGCATGCTGCAGTACTGATTCTAGAAGCTTGATGTTCACCTACAGAGGGAGAGATCCTTTCTGTTCTGGGATCTTGCAGCCATTGCCCTTTACTTTTCTTAATATTTACTGCCCCCTAGTGCTGTACATTATCTTTAATACTTGTTAAAGTGTAACGGTTAACACTTTGGGGCTTAAATAGACATTTCTTTTTAGTTAACCAGTTTTTGTATTCTGATTTGGCTACAAATATAGAAGATATATGGTTTCATGAAATATAGTTTGTGTCTACATATGTGCAAGTTCCACAGATTTAATTCTCTCACCAGTTCAGAAAAATGCCTTTAATTACAGGCAAAAAAAAAAAAAAAAAAGGAATGTGACAATTGCACTTTCAACTTGTGGACACTATGTTAGCTGCCACATAATGTGGACCAGGGATCTTATTGAGGTCATGTTATATCTTTATATCCCTGGGTTCATTGTGTTTTCATTTTTTGTTCAGCCACTATAGCTGTTTATCATCGCTCTTAAGATTTCTTGAATTTTTGGCTGTGGGAAAGAGTTGTTATTCAGGTATTCAGTAAATATTTTGTAAGCAGGACATTAGGGTTCAGTCCTTAGAATCTAAATATAATTTGGGAAAAGGCCTCTCTAAATTTCTGGAACTTGCTGCTCGTGTGATATTGTTCAAGGCAAATCACAAAAGAACTTGACATAGTATAACTGAAAATTGAAAATAGCAGGAAAATATTTCACTAATGAAATATTCATTGGAATACTTGGACTAAAAAAGGATAAATGCAGTTGATTTTTAATGGTGATTTTAACAATTGTGAGATATTACTTTTTGAATTGTAGTTTCCTTCAGTATACGCTTGCTGAATATACAGCAAGTATAGTTTAATATATATAGCTGAAATATCTCCTAACTGAATAGTTAGCAGTCACTGAGTATCTACAATACTGACTTCTTTAAGAAATGCTTTCCTTGCATGAAAACCTACCATTTAATTTTACAAAGTATTAAAATGTGAAATTAAACTATTAGTTATACATTGATCTGTGGAAAGAAGAATTGGAATTTTCAGTTTTGGAAAATCAGTGGTCCAGGTGGTTAAAAAAATGAAACACACTGCTTATGATTTAAAAATGTAATTTATTCATCATAAAATATCATTTCAGGTTTATTTGACCCATACAAGAATATTTTAAAAGTGAGGGAAAGTAAATTTCTTCTTTTGATTGATACAAGCAATTTATCTTACCATGATTTGCTTTTGTTATTATTGCTTTATTTTGGTTTCAGATTTTAACATTTATGTTAATATAACTTTAGAAAGACATAGTTAATAATCTCAATATGATATTGAACTATGCTTCTTAAGTCAGTAGCCTGCTTCTTAAACTCTCCCACTTATAATGTGAGTCCAAGAGAGTAGTGCAAATAAAGGAGTAAAGAAGATGGAGCTTTCATCTCCTGTTGACTTTGTGTTATTTTATATTAAAAATGGATTCTATGCATTTTGATTAGTTATCAAAAAAGCCAGGTCCCTGAATGAAATGCACATGGCTATCTAGCTACATATAACATGAACCTACTTCCATTTTTTTTTTTGAGTTTGCAAGTTAAAATGTCAGTTATGACTGTCAGAATAACATTTTTCTCCACAGGAACTGAAACTAAAAGATGAAGAATGTGAAAGGCTGTCCAAAGTACGTGATCAGCTTGGCCAGGAACTGGAAGAACTCACTGCTAGCCTGTTTGAGGTTTGTTAAAAGACTTTGGTATAGTACAGGGGTAGGGAAACTTGACTCTTCTATCACTCATGGACTTCAACTCCCAGAATTCCTGAGTGAGCCATAAAAGGTTCTCCATCCATGGCCTACTGGTTTTTCAGTTGTGGGGGAAATCAATTTTTGACTTGAATGGGACTGTTTAATATACAAATGTAGGACATATACAATAATGACATATATAATAATTAATATACATTTGTATATTAAACAGTCCCATTCAAGTCAAAAATTGATTTCCCCCACAACTGAAAAACCAGTAGGCCAGGGATGGAGAACCTTTTATGGCTCACTGAGGAATTCTGGGAGTTGAAGTCCATGAGTGATAGAAGAGCCAAGTTTCCCTGCCCCGGTATAGTATACTCTAGGAATGATATGGCTAATTTCATGAAACCTTTAATTGCCCCCCCCCCCCCAAAAGAAATTTTGGGAAATCGTGCTTCTGAACGATGCATATTCAAAATGAAGAAAATTTCCCCCATAGGTTAGATTCAAATTTATGTTTTTGATTTTAGAATGGTATTTTCACAGTTAGTTTCTCAATGGTAATCAAGTCTCAGTGTCTGTTTAAATTTGCTTAGATTCATTTTTTCCAATTACTGTGCTAGTCTGCAGTAATTTTAAGGCATGGGTAAAATTCCTGAACAGTGAACTATAAGATTTTCAGAAGTTGTGTTACCACAATTGCAATCACCAAAAAGATCTTATTTCTGTCTAATGCTTCTTATAAAAGTAAAATAAAAGAGACATTTAAAAAATGAATATATTGGGTCCTATTTTATATATATAGTGTAGGTCTATGTGAAGTAATCATGCCACATAAGCTTTGTTTTCAATAGGAGGCTCATAAGATGGTGAGAGAAGCTAATATAAAGCAGGCCACAGCAGAAAAACAGTTGAAAGAAGCACAAGGAAAAGTAAGTTCTAATTCTTGATGTTATAGCCAGTGTTTACAAAATTTCTCTTTCTCTCTCTGCATGCTTCTTTTTTGTGATTTCCCAACTGCATTTCATATGTATTGAGTTCAAAAATCAGTTTCGTTGATTCTATTTCAAAACAATCTAAAGAGAAATTGGTGAGAAACTCTATTCACACCATTTGAGAATAGGGTTCTTATTTTCTGGCTGATTATTTTGCATAAAGGGCTAAATCAGTTTTCAAAGTTGGTGAACCTTTTCAGATTTAGCTCACTGCTGAAATAACCAGTGTAATCAATCTGTTTATTTATTTGCTCAAGTTATATGCTGCTTTTGGATACAAATTGAACACTGTGAGTGGCTTGCAGTTTTCATTAGAATAAAAATGCAAAAGATAAAAATAAGGAAATTAAAGCAAATCCTGGCAAAAAAAATCACTAGCATAGCCCTTAACTGTGTCCCTTTTATAGTTCCCCTTTCTTTCGATCTTTAATTAGATATTTTATATTCCCTATGTCAGGCTACACACACACACACACACACACACACACACACATGTGCGTGCGCGTGTGTGTGTGTCCCCTACTAAAAGAATTTCTCATAATTCTATTACTGCTATACATAAATATAACATGTATACAGAAGTTCAAAGGATACCAGATTTTAGTTCCCCCTCAAAATCAATCTTGTTGCTAGTTTCCTATCTATGCACTGAAATCTTGATTTTCCTGGGGTTGCAATTCTTTTTATTTCAATCACATTGGCTATGAATTGTGAAAGTTATACTTTACATCCATCTTTTTATGAAAACTCCAAGGGCAACAGACCATATCTTCTCTTGTTATTAATAAATAAATAAAACAATAGCATCTCATCTTACTATGCAGGATACAGCATGGCATGTTTCTAATACTTCTTTCTTTTGATATATATATTTAGATTGATGTACTTCAGGCTGAAGTAGCAGCTCTGAAAGCATTAGTGCTATCTACTTCTCCAACTTCACCAACAAAAGAGGTTCAATCTAGTGGAAAAACGGCTTTCAGAAAAGGCCACACAAGGAATAAGAGTACAAGTAGTGCAATGGGTGTCAATAACCAGGAAGTTAACATGATGCAGCCAATTGTAAAGGACTGCAAAGAGGTATTTTAATAATTGCGGTTTGGTGAAATATGGGGCTCAGGGATTGCAAAGATTATTGGGTGTTTTTACTCAATAAGTAGGACTGATGGCCTAGAGATTGAGCTCTCACCTCACAATCAGGAGGCTGTGAGTGCAATCCTAAATAGAAGAAGATTTCTTTCTCTGGGTGCACTGAGAATATATCTGCTGAATAAAACAGGAAGGGCATCCAGGCAGTAAACACTCTATTCAGTTGCCCATACTCCAACCCACAAGGGATGATGGGATTGTTAAAGAGGATGATGATTGGGTGTTTTTACAGAAAGTACTTGCTTATGATTTGAGCCCTCGTCTCCTGCCACATGCAACTGAAACTTTTCGGTAATGATGTTTGCGACTTGGAATGTTTTGTTTTAAAGAAAAGTCTATCTGTAATCACAACTTGTTAGACCTGTCACTATATTCATATGAATGGATTTTGACTGGAACATATCTTTGATAAGAACTGATTTTCCCTGTTTCAGTTTTAGCCACATAAAAGGAAATGCTGTATTGAGGAGAAACACTAATCCGTCCCCACATCTCCTGACTGTGGTTTGAATGATGCAGTTGTAGCTGTGCATTTAATGTAATTTAGTTTCATTGACTTAACGAGGCTTCTTCCTATATTAAACAAGCTAGTTGTTGTCAGGTTTTTATGGGATGAAATTAGGAGTTAATTCTGATAGGAAAAATATATAAAGGAAATAGAATCTTTTTTAAAAAGCACTAAATTAATAGCAACTGGGGGAATCTCAACAATATACTGTGTTCAGGAGGTCTCCCATTTGTTGCATCAGCCAGCCAATTATGCCATCCACTATTTTATTCCTTTCAATCATCTAGTTTACTTTATATTCCTTTTTTTCAACAGCCAATTAGAAATTTACTGAGCATGTGTAGCGGACTGAGAATTTATTTGCCATGTAACTTTAAATATTGGTGGTCCCAGAAATTGTTAACTTTTTTAGTACAGTGCTACTTTGGCTTACATTAGTGCACATCTCTTAAATCCAAAAAAGAAAAAAAGAAAAAATGATTGATGCTATGAACAATGGCATATATGTATGTAAATATTAAGAAGCCAAAGGTAGAAGTTGACAAATAACTAACACTTCAGATCAGTTTTCTCTGTTCTG
This sequence comes from Notechis scutatus, assembly GCF_049901735.1. Taxonomy (NCBI): domain Eukaryota; kingdom Metazoa; phylum Chordata; class Lepidosauria; order Squamata; family Elapidae; genus Notechis; species Notechis scutatus. The sequence continues at coordinate 37,144,361 of NC_142014.1, forward strand.
GGTATTCTTCAGATATGTGGACTTCAGTTCTTAGAATTCCCAGTCAATATGGCTATTGCTAAACTGGATACCCAGTTTGGGGAAGTCTGCAGTTTAGTGCCTTGAAGTTGTTATGCATTGGTACAATGGAGTTAATTATCTTGATTTAAGTGAAAGAATGAAGCATCTGCAAATAATGTGGATTTAGAGTTCTTAACAAAGCTCTGCTGTCCACAGATTTACATCACTGAAGTGCAAGTGCTATGTAATGTCTATCATTTGTGATTATCGTTTGGTACAATATAGTTTATGGTATAGTGTGATTCTTGAATGAAGAGTTGCGCTCTCATTTGCTTATTTTATTTCAATGTTAGGCTGATATATCTCTGTACAACGAATTCAGATCCTGGAAGGATGATCCTACCATGGATAGGACATGCCCGTTTCTCAATAAAATCTATGAAGAAGACATCTTTCCATGCTTAACCTTCTCAAAAAGTGAGGTAATGCTTTGAAAACATATAGTGATAAAGAAGGTCTTTAAAACAATTACCACCAAATACTTTGATATATTTAGTTAAGTTTGAAATTCCCTCTTTTATCTGCAAAGTATTTCCACAGAATTATAGGTAGGATTGATTTTGTTTGTATTGCATATACTGTAGCTCTGGGCCACTTTACAGTTAAGGTCATAAATATTATTTCAAGAAAAAAGTTTTCTCTAGATTTGTTACTGAGAGTTTCAAAACAGCATATTGAACCTTTGAGCAGTAAATGATTTCAAAGGAGTCCATGGTGGTTGGATATATCACGTTTTCATTCCTGTGTTTCTAAAGCAGTTTTTCTCAAACTTGACCACTGGAAGGTATATGGACTTCAACTCCCAGAATTCTCAGGGAGCCATGCTGGTGAGGAATTCTGTGCGTTGATGTCCATACATCTTTAAAAAGCCAAGATTGAGAAACATTGATTTAAAGAATTGAAGATATACACTTCCTTTCTCATAGATAAATTAATAATATATCCTGAAAGAGCTTCTAGCATTCTTTGTCAAGTCTTGGGAAACACCTTAGAAGAACTATTACTTACCTCTTTGTGGTCTAATTTCAGTTGGCCTCTGCTGTCCTGGAAGCTGTAGAAAACAATACATTAAGTGTTGAGCCTGTTGGTCTGCAGCCTGTTCGATTTGTAAAAGCTTCTGCGGTTGAATGTGGAGGACCCAAGTATGTTGTAATTTAAGAATCTTATGGTACTGGGAATATATTGTTGGGTTTCATTCTGGCAGCTAGAAAGAAATGACTAGCAGATTTACCCTAAAAAGAAAACCCCATAAATGTTGCACGGAAAGCTACAGGATGCCCTATTTCTTCCTTAGCAAGGCATGGATCTCCATTTTGTTTTATACAGAGAGGGAAGGTTGTGTTCCCTGCAGGTATTACCAGGACAAAGGCAGTTGATGTGCCATCAGAGAGATTAAGAAAAGAAAGTACTATATTTTTTGGAGTATAAGACACACTTTTTCCACCCCCAAAAGTGTGTGGAAATGTCTGTGCATCTTATACAGCGAATGTTGGTGAAGCCCTGCCCACCCGCCAGCCCCCACCCTTTGGCCTCTGCCTCCCAGCACTTTGCCTTCTTGCAGCAAACAACAAACAGCCTGTTTCAGCTTCAGCACAGCCTGATTAGCACAAGCAGCTGATTGTCACCAGCCTCCCGACTACTGTTTCAGGCTGCAGGAATTGCCATTGCTTATTGCCACATCTGTGCGCCCCATTTTTGGCCTCCGCATCCCATTTTTAGCCTCCACACACCCTGTTTTTGGCCTCTGCACACCCCATTTTCAGCCTGTTCCAGATGGCGGGGATCAGAATGGATGGAAAATGGAGGTGGCAGTAGGCTATGGCAATTCCTGCAGCCTGAAACAGCTGATGGTCAGGAGGCCAGTCCAACTGACAATCAGCTGCTTGTGCTAATCAGGCCGTGCTGAAGCTGACCAGGCTGTTTGCTTTTTGCTTCAAGGAGGCAATTTGCTGGGAGGCAGATTTTCCCCCCCTTGTTTTTCTCTCCAAAAGCTATGCACCTCTTATACTTCAGAGCATCTTATACTCCAAAAAATACGGTAGATTGGGCTATAACTCTAAGTAAGTCTGAGAATCACTATTACCCAATCTCAGATCCTACCTTAGTTTATGGGGTTTAGATTAATAACCAAGTCTAATTTCTTAATAAAATCAGGAGCAGTAGTAACATTTACTGATGGTGATCCTGAAGCTGAATTAGAGATTATGGTTGTGAGAACAAATATTTTGTAAGTTTAAGAATAATTATGTAATGGAAAAGAACAACTTTCTAGAATCTAATTTCACTTTCTAATATTTTATGTGGCATCCATGTTCTTTTATTGTAAGGCAAATAACTATAAAAATAATAATAGATGAAAATACTGGCACATGTTCTAATATTTGTACAGCAGCTTTTTTACTTTAAATGTTGATGCTTCATCTCCAAAAATAATACTTTGTTACCATGTGCATTAAATAATGTCAGTGACATGCAGGAGTTATAAAGCACATTTATATACAGTTATTATCCTCTTAGTTTTGCTAGTTGCCTGGGACTACAGTATTACCAGGCATCTGATGTGCTCCAGTACTTGTATATCCCAGGCTCTGCAGACCTGACAGTTAATTGGCTCAAAAAGCAAGGAGTGATTCTTCCTGTCTCCATATTTTACTGTGCTTTCTACATTTTCGCTCTTTTATCTCCACCCCTGCAAATTACACACCATCTTGGCTATACCCCCATTTTATGGTATAAGGGAGTCTTTTTTTCCCCTCAGGATCAGGCATTCCACCGATCTCATTTCCCCCATGGCCTTCCCATTGCATCAGAAGCTTGCTTCAAGTATTGCTTCAAGTGGCACTTTTTAGGTATCATTAGGTAGCTAGCAAGAGATGAGCATCAAACTATCTCCACGGGGTTCATAGAGATGGTAAACCACAACAAAGTGAAGGGATCTTAAGTCTGAGATGCTTTCAGGCAAAAAAAAAAACCCACACAACGATTTTTTAATTTTTTTTTTTTTTAAATGGCAATTCTGTCTGGATTTGTAAATTTACCTATGTGGTTTTAACAGCTTTACTATTGTAAAGTTTTTATTGTAAACACTGAGCACATCAGTTCATAATTTGCAATAATTTCTGTCAAAGTGGTATAAAAATAGATGACAGGCTCTTTGGCAAAAAAAAACTGTACTATAATTCAGTATTCATGTAAATTAAATCGTAACCCATCTTTTAAAACTGTTCCATTCTGTTGACAGGAAATGTGCTCTCAGTGGACAAAGTAAATCCTGCAAGCATCGGATCAAGTTGGGGGATTCAGGAAACTACTATTATATTTCTCCTTTCTGTAGATACAGGGTAAGTGTTGAGCTCTAAATCATGGTTTGTAGATTTGGATCAGGTTTTAATTGAACATCTGGAATTCTAATTCTTTATCTCCCTTCTTTTGTACAGATCACATCAGTATGTAATTTCTTCACATATATTCGATATATTCAGCAGGGGCTTGTGAAGCAGCAGGATGGTAAGTTAAGAATGAGGCTTCCTGTAAGAAAGTTGTGTATTTCTTAGCAGGGCCGCTATGTTTTTGCAGCAGGTTGCAGATTTTCAGAAGTGTATTTTTGCTATATAAATCAAGAACTTGGGGAAGTTGTAATAGTCATCTGTGCAAATTTCAAAGGGGCAATATGTCATTAAGCTTCTAATTTCTAGACAATCACTGGGTTTCATATAAATATATCCACATATTTTTGTGACAGATTGTCTGTTTCAAGGGAGGGTAGAAGAAGAAAAATAGAAAACAGTGTTTCATTCTTCTAAACTGGGCAGAGATATATACACCAGTTTTCCTATTCTCTTAGTTCTTTACATCCTTTTGTGAATATTCCATATCTGCATTGCCCTTGGGGATTAAACTACATACACTATTTAAAAGTTAGGTTCAAGCATGCAAACCAATTTTATCTTCTACTGATAAAACATTTTTAAAGGTGTAAGCATCATCACTGCACTATTTGCATGGTCAGTATTTTTGTATAAAAATGTTGCAAGAGATTTGATATATTTATCCTTAAATCTGTAAACATCAGTTAAGCAATCTGTCATAACTTTTTATATACACAGTATGCACAGTTATGAATTCTAATTTTCTGTTAATGGTTTAACCAAACTTTAAGATCTACAGTATTAGAAGGTAGTGGAAAATGTTATTTTGAAATTTAGATGTTTTTATCTGAGTCCTTGCATCTTAAAAAAAACTAAATGTAAGATCCTAAAGTAAAGAAATATTTTATATAAACAGAAGTAAGTAAATAGTTTTAAGGCAGGAAAAATATAATTAACATAGTGCAGTTGATAAAGATTGACATATCATTAGATTTCACCCCAAAATCTAGAATTAGTTTGAAAGATGAACTGAATGATAGGTATGTAATCAAAAGTGGCTAAACATAATGCTATTCTTAATATAAAATACATTATTATTTTTTCCAATCAGCACTTCTCAGTAGCTGCATTCTATTTAAATAGTGCTTTTAGTATCTGAAAACACAGATTTAACATTGCTAAATATCTTTGTTCATTGGGAAATTTTAAAGAAGCATTTTTTTCCACAACATCTCCTTTTCTTTTGCACAGTGGACCAGATGTTTTGGGAAGTAATGCAACTGAGGAAAGAGATGTCGCTGGCAAAACTTGGCTATTACAGGGAGGAGCTGTAACTTCAGTATTTCTGGTGCCTGCATGAACTTCCATAACTGTACATACATTTGAGCCAGTTCTATATCCATGTCTATTTATTTTAAAATGGGTCCAAGATTATGTGCAAGATTGCACTATATACTTCTATAATTCAGCAGAATAATTTTACACAAGAGATTAAAGCTGGCAAGGAAAGATAATTTTCAGGTATACTTGTGATTATAACTTATGACTGAGAAATTCAGGTGAAACACTGCTCAAGATTTATGTGCATTTTTGTGTGTTCTAGAGAGTTTTTAATATAAAATTTCATCTTAATAAAAGATTAAATCTGAACTTCCTGGGTCTGAAACATTCTTTTAAAAAATGTGTAGTTTGTAAAATGTATGAAAGAAAGTGATTATTTTTTATCAAAAACCAATAACCAAGGGCCTGAAATGATTTTGGATAAATGGTGATTAATTAGTGCAAGCATGGATATATAGCAAATGTTCATACTGAAGCATGAATTTCCATTAAGAATAAATTGTTTGCAATAAGATGTGGAGGTGAATTTTAAAAAAATCAACTACTGCTGATTTAGCTTTCAGAAGTATTGAATGTCTGAATGCTTTCATCTTGATTCTACTTAGCAAAATTTAAAATTATTTGGAGTATTTTTTCTCTTCAGTCTACAATATTTGCTTTGTTGGGAAATCAAACAGGAACATGGGATTGTTGTGTGTGATTAGTGAATGAATAGAAAGGAGTTCCTGCTGTAGAAAACAACATGGAAAAGGTTCGTCAGCGTTGAATAAAAATTAAATCACATTCACCCTTGTGCCAAAGTAACGCTCCCACATCAATAGCTGCTGAATAGACATTCTGTACTGTCAGTATTGATGAGATCCCAAAGCACTCTGATTCTTATTGATTTTTCTTATTGATTATTGATACCCTTTTATTTGAGCATGGCTAAAAAAACTTTCAAATCATTAACTTCACTATTACTTCTCTTTCCAACACTGAAGTGTGACCATGTTTTTTCTATTTCTAGTTGAGGTTTACTATGCATTACACAGGTTGCTAATTCAAAGCAAATACTGGGACATTTAATCATTTCTTGCCCATGGTCATTAGGCTCCATATTGCAAAATAAAAGCTACAGAGATGTTGACAGAAAAGTTGACAGATATGATCTGAATGGTAGCTTTCTGTATCTTGCAGTACTATAAACCAGTTCTTCTCAACGTTTTTCTCTCACAGATAAATAATTAGAACTTGAAATAATTTCCAGGTCTCAGGAAACCGCTGGATAAAAATGGCAAAAAGTACAAAAACTGCACAATACAATACAATACATGTTTTTACAATGTTTACACTAACAGCAACCATTGTGTTGCACAAGAAGTTCCAAGACATTTTTTAAATCATGGAGAGCCAGATTGTTGTAGTCCCTTTCTCTATCTTACCAGAAATGTTTTATAGTTTTTTAATGCCTATGCCAGACAATTTTGCTATGTTCAGGGACTGTATTTTTCTTCCCCCACTTTTCTGGTTTTTGGGAATGCTGGTTAAGAATTTCCGTATTTGAGCATTAAAATCATTGTCATGATATTCAAAAACTGCAGCCAATCCTCTGTGCGTGTCATTCACAAGTTTCAGCTATATTGTTCAGGAAGTTGCAAACAACTGCATGTGCTGCTTTCACAGCTCCGTATTGGTATACTTTCTCACTCTTACATACATGATGTATCTACAGTGATGTTCCTTGTAAATGTAAGAGGAAAGACTCCAGCAAAATAAGCAACTTTTGTTGCCTTCTTAGTTGTACATCAGTTGGAAATTACCTTGAATCTGAGAGCAAAGGCCTGTCTGTAAAAAGGAAATAAATGTAAAAAGGAAAAATAATCTCCTAAGACTGGATAGAATCTCTTAAAGCAGAGGTGTCAAACTCTATTTCATTGAGAGCCACATCAGGGTTGTGTTTAACCTTGGGGGGCTGCAGATGCGTGACCAGGGTGGGCGTGGCCAGCATGATGTCACTTGTGTTGGGGGGTCCTGTGGTGGCCCGAGCGATCTGTCAGTGAAAATGGGTTCCCGAGGCTCTCTTTTCAGCTGCGACAGCCTCCTGAAACCCTCTTCTAGCAAGAATGGAGCTTAGGAACGTGGCTCTCAGGGGCTCCATTTTCATTGGCAGAGGTGCTGGGGGGCGGTCCTTTGCTGTTTCCAGACCAGATCTAAGCACCCCATGGGCTGGATCCAGTCCCCGGGCCTTGAATCTGACACCCCTATCTTAAAGCAAAAATGAACAAATTGATGAAAAGGCACATTGGGCAATATACTGAATTATTAGAGAATTAATTAGTATGCTTTTCTTGCAATAGGATGGTAGAATGAGCGGTATATTTGAAGCTCACTGAAAACAATATGTCTAGTTGTATTGGGGCTTTTTGTTTTATTTTTGAGTGTATGTGGAAACACTTTTTTTGGTGGCCATGGGTGTGGTGGGTGAAAATGAGCCCTACTTTGAACATTAAATATCTGAAGGAGTATTGAAAGTGCTACTGTTTAATTTCTAATGTGATCCCTTTTTCCTAGGTATCAAAAGACCGAAAAAATTAAACATTTTGGGATCATAACATATTGACTCAGTGAGAGAAAGAGAGCTGACAAAACTTAATAGTTTATTTTTTTTCTGCCTTAAAAGCTACTGTGAATTTAACTATAATGAAAGATGGTATAAAAGCCTTTTATCAGTATGCTTTGAATTTGAAATAGTTTATGTTTCCTATAAAAATTAAAGAGACTAATAAAAAATTGGCAAATCATCTTTCACAATTCGATGGTTGGCATACCCAGCATTAAAAACATGAAAACGAACATTCATAAATTAAATACAAAGCAAAGGAGAAAGACAACAGAAAATAGGAAGGAGTATATGTAGCTTACAATCGGACTGGAGTCTTTGATTCTGTCTGAACCTGGTTATGTGCTTGCAGACTTTTCATTACATCAGCGTGCATAAGTGCAAATCATTATTAGTGCATTGGTCAGATAATGAAAGTCTGCAAGCAAATAACCAAGGTCAAAGAGCATCAAGGACTCCACAGAACAGAAAAATGTTCAGAATTTAAGACCTACTAGTAGTCAATGCTTGTTTAGAGGTATGATAACATGTCTTGTAAAATTTATTCTATAAGAGTCAGTTGAGTACAGCTGAAGGGAGATTAAGGCCTGCCATAAATTATATTTCAAATAGACTTGAATCTTGGGGTGGAGAAGAGGAAGGGAAGGATAAGGCCATAATCTGTTCATCTTAATCTTGGATGCATCTTCAAACAATTTATTCAAGATTTGCATTTGTAAAATAACTATATAAAATGTTGTTTGATTTTGTATGTAAAAACACAATGGTTATTCTTGTAGACGAACCCATAAGTATATTTCAGTGTATAGGTAGTCCTCGGCTTAACAACCATTTGTTTAATGACTTTTTAATGTTTAAAAAGTCTGTTTAATGAAGTTACAAGGGCACTGAAAAAATGACTTATGACTGCAAGATCCAATCTGGGTAATTTCACCAGGGCCAAAGGTTTAGTTTTTTAATCTTTCAGACTCATACTGGAGTCCATCCCCAGGGAACTTCTCTCTACCAGAAAACCACCTTTCCCCGAAAATAAGACCACATCTTATTTTGTTTTGGGCTTGAAAATAAGCACTCGGGCTTATTTTCAGGGAGTCTTATTTTATTGATGTGCAGGAGGTGGTGAGTGCAGGGGCCAATGCGAAGGGGACCACAGCAATTGCTGGCCCCGCCTTCTCCATCCCACTGTCTGCTTGCCTGCAGCTGCAGTGGGCCAAGTTCTCGGCATGTCCAGGAGTCATGGCCATGTTGGAGTCTGAGTCCATGGAGGATGACGAGTTGGAGCTGGGGTCAAGGGGGGTGGCTTCGAAGGAATGTGGGGAGGAGCAGAACAAGGCAGCCCCCGGTCCCTTGGTCTTGGGACGCTTGCCATCAGGAAAGAATGGAGGCAGGATGGCCAAGAGAGGGCAGGCAGTGGAGATGAGGAGTGATGGAGCTCGGGTGAGGACTTCCCTCTTCTGATCTCCGAGCATGGAGGGTGGAGAGGAGGCGGGAGCAGCGCAGGCTGACCCAACAACTCGGGAGGAGAGCACCCCACCTTTCTTCACAAGGCACACCTGGGGACTGAGATTTAAGATGCTGTGAGAAGGGATGCTTGTCAGGAACAAGTGCTGAATTCATGGAGTTGTGTGTGCCGTTGCCGACGTCTGGAGTTCGCTGGACTTTCTTGCCTTATTAATGCCTTGTTCCTTTGCCTTGCTGGACTTCTTGCCTTGAAGCCATTGTGCTAACAGTGTTTTGCTGGAGGTGTGTGTGTGAGCACCTGGGACTTGCCATAAACGTGGGAGCATTTGGGGGAAAGTTGCAGCAATAAAGGGGAGTTCAAACTGTCAGATGTCTGTGTTGCCTTCATATCTTGCCCCAGGTCACCCCATCCAGCCTCCACCCGCACTGCCTACTGGCCCAGCTTCTGCTGGGACATTTCTCAGCTGTGGTGGGCACAATGCTAGTGTAGCTACCCATGCTGCTGTGGCCTTGCAGGGGCTCTTTGCCCTCCTGGTAGCACTGCTCTTGGATGCCCTGCTGGGCTGCTCCTGCCTGGTGTGGGATGAGTCATTCCAGATCGAAAACCTCAGGAGTCCTGCCAGCCTGCAGGACCCATTCACGAGTGGCTGCCGATGGAGCCATGCCACTTGTGCCGCCTTGCCTGCTGCCTTTGGGCTCCTGAGTGTCAGCCTGCATGCCTATCCGGTGTTCTAGGCTATGGGCTTACAGCTATGCAGGTGCTGCAGCTCTCTTACCAGTTGTGTGAGGCAGGCATGCTGCTGCCCCTGGTCGCCTTTAGCATCTGCAGCTCTGCAGCCACCTCGCCTTCCTCCTGGCCCGGCCCAGCCCACCATCAAGCTCTGGTTGCTACCCAGCAGCCTCCACTAACTCCTGCTGGAGCTACCACACACACAGCTGGTAAAAGAGTTGCAGAACACGCCAGGGGTCTGAAGAGCGCCGGCTCAGCATAGATATAGCCTGATGTCTATAGCATCAAATAGGCGTGCAAGCTGACACTCAGCCCAAAAGTGGCGGTGAGTGAGGCAGCACAGGCGGCATAGCTCCATCAGCGGCTGCTCGTGAAGGGGTCCTGGCAGGCCAGCGGTGCTCCAGAGATTTTTTATCTGGGATGACTCATCCCATGCCAGGGAGGAGCAGCCCAGTAGAGCAACTCTGCCAGGAGGGTGAAGAGCCCCCGCAAAGCCACTTTAAGACTTGTGGATTTCAACTCCCAGAACTCCCCACAGCCCCCTATCAGCTCCTTCCCCTTTCTGGGTTGGGGAAGCTCACACCCACCGGGTCCATTGTGTTGGAAATTCAATTGCACCCTGCGAGGGAGCCTCCACCCTGGTGGATGGTTGCGAAAGCTGAGCTGGACAGCTGGAGGCAGGAGAGAAGAAGGGAAGGAGAAAGCATGGACCTTTCTTGGCACAAAGCTTCACAGAAAGCAAAATCAAACTGTGATGGGGGGAGAATTTTCCTGTGAGTACAGTGTTAAAAGTTAACATTTCAGACATGTTACCTGTGGGGGGTGATCAGGAGGTCTGGGCCAAATTGCCCAACACCAGGCAGGAGCAGCCCAGGAGGGCAGTGCAGCGGCAGGCCTAGCAGCTGGGCAGAGGTGAGGGGGACTGATTCTGACACGCGGCACAGCTTCCTCTCATTGTAGCAGCAGCCTGAGCAAAAACCCGAGCTCCCGTGGTTGCCGCCTGCTCCAGAGCCACCAGGTGAGTTGCAGAAGAGAGGGGCCCTGCAGGCAGGCCCAGTGTTGGCAAGAGTGTGCTGGAAACACCTCCAGGTGCCCAGAGAAACAGAATGAGAGGCAGTTCCTGGTCCTCGCTGGCTCAGCTGATCCATGGCACCACGATTAAGGGGCTGAGCCTCCATGAGGTGACCGGGGAAGGGAAGGGCTGCCTTTTGTGCTGGCCATGCCCAACCCCTTCACTAGGGCTCAGTTTTGGGGTAGGCTTATATTAGGCCCATCCTTAAAAAATCAGGCTAGGGCTTGTTTTCAGGATATGCCATTTTCAGGGAAACACGGTATGTGCTTTCAGTTATTCTATGCTTCATATAAGGCACCACATAAATATGAAATATAGAATAGCCCAAACACACATTCTGGTAGAAAGACGTTCCCTGAGGATTGGAAAACTAAACCTCTTGTCCCAGTGACTGAGCCAGATTGTGTCTAGTAACATTATCCTGGGACACATATTTGCCTTCATTCATGACTTATGACTGTTTCTCACACTTACAATCATTGGACATCCCCATGGTCACATGATCAAAATTTGGATGATTAGCAACTGGTTCCTACTAAACTCAGTTGCAATGTGTCAGGATCATGTGATCACTTTTTGCAACCTTCTGACAAGGCAAATCAATGGGGAAGTCAGATTCACTTAACAACTGTGTTTAAAGTCATAAAATGGGGCAAAACTCAGTTAACAATTGTCTTGCTTATCAACAAAAATTTGGGGCTCAATTGGAATCATAAGTTGAGAACTATCTGTACTTCACTATACTCAGAAGTTGGCAAGACTTTATAAAGAGAATTTCAATAAAGTATTTATGGATGGAATCTGCTTATCTTAATCCTGTATAGTTGGAAGTTGACCAATGTATGTGTGTATTTTTCTTTGTACCATTTTGTTTCTTGCAACATGCAGTATTATGTCTTTCCATGTTTCAGTGAAATCACAAAGGAAGACATCACAAAGGAATCCCTCCCTCGTGTCTTTCTGGAAGGGTTAGGGTTCAAAATGATGAAAGATGCAAACAACACCATTGTTTCCCACCTTCAAAGGTAAATGCCTCAGAAATGCCACCAAAGGAAAAAAAATCAGACGTCTTTAAAGAACTTTTGGAGGATAGTCCAAGAAGGGAATTAAAGAAAAGGAAACTTCAATTTAAAAAAAAACCAGCTAAATTGATTTACATTCCAGACTAACATTTCTTGCATTAGTATCAATTATATAAATAGGCCTTAGATAACCAAGGGGGGAGGGGGAAGAGGAAGGGAGGGAAGAGGGGGATGAGAGTAGGGAAAAAGTTAAAATAAACTTGGCTTTTAGTCCTTTCTCAAAAGATCTGGCTCTGTGAGGCCCTCGCCATCAGAGTTCTTGGTTAGCAAAGGATTCAATGTTGTAATATAGGCTTTGTGCTGGGTTAGTTGTTTTGGATGTTCGAGGAATGGAAGAATCCACACCTCAGCACATCTTGCATGTTCAATTATATAAAGTATAATCATAATAATAATACTGCATACAAAGAAAATTGTTATAAAATGTTTTATACATGGCATTTCCGCCCTTAAGGTTAGCAAAGATGTTTAAGGATAAATCTGCAAAATGTTGGAAATGCCACCAGATACCTGGTTCATACTATCATGTGTAGTGGACATGTCAAAAAGTGAAAAAATATTGGACAAAAATACATAAATGGCTTGAAAAAAATGATAAAACAACATAGCTTTGAAACTAGAGACATTTTTGCTGGGCATTCTACCAGATAGATATAACAAAGGGAATGTATATCTGATTTTACATGTATTGACTGCACCGAGAATAGTATTTGCACAACAATGGAAAAGTGATCCCAACAGATGAAGATGTGATTAGAAAAATGTTAGAATGTGCAGAAACAGATAAGCTAACATGGACAATTAAGGAAAATGAAGAAACTGAGTATTTTTTGACCTGGGACTTATTTTATCAATAGTTAGCTGACAAAAACAGGAGCGAGAAACGGAATATATGAAAGGATTAGTGATATAAGGAAGATATGTTAACTGGGTTAAACAGACTAACATTTCTAAGATGTTAGAAGAAGTGCTAAAATAGACAAGCAAAGAGCTGTAGTTGTTGAATGAAGAAGAAATAATTTGGAGCTTCTGTTTATTACAGTAGTAGCTTCTGTTGAATATAAATTCTGGTGGTGGCACTGATAAATTATACCTCCATCAAATAACAATAAATTCATTTGTCTCCAACAGAGTTTGTGATGAATATAAAAAACCGTGAGAAGCCCTGAGAAAGAATACAAGTCTACCAATCTAATTTATCATGAATCAATTGAACATCTTAACAATTTTGGAAGAGTTGTTTCCAGTCCTTGCTACACTAGCATCAGTTTTTAAAGAAAAATGTATTCAACATACACATGTATTCAACATACACTAACATAGTTGTCAAATCACATTTTCATATCTTGAGATCTAAATTTTTGTCATGCCAGGTTAGCCCCCTCTTGCATCCCAAATCATGGACAGGTAGACTTTGTTGCAGATCAACCTGGCATTCAGTAGCAGTAGCCAATGCAATGCAGGCCCACTTAAGGTCCTCTAACGGCATTGGAGATGAGGTCATGTTTTATTCTTGATATCTTTATTTTTTTCATAATAATACCCTAAGTCTACAAAAAACAACAACACCAATCTGCTGTTTTAGATGTTACCTTAATAATTCTTAGGTCCTTGGTTAGGACCTGACTTACTAAGTTTTCATCAGTCTTAGACTGTAGCATACTCACACATAATTTTAACTTAGTTCTTTTTTAAACTGTAATCTCCAGTTTCTAGCTCTTTAGGTCATGATAGTAAAGTACTTGTTAATTTATGGAAAATCCTTCTAAATCAAATAATAATGTCAAATCTGATTTATACCAAGATTGTGTTGTCATGGGAGTAGTGTGAGCAATTTTTGGAATAACATTCAAGTAACCTTGAATAAAATTATTATTTTTAAAAAATATCATCTGTGGATAATTTATAATTTAATTTGCTATATCATAAGGAAGAAGTTGTAGTTGATACTATTTAATAACAGTGTAGAAAAATTGTAAGAGTTAAACTGGAGGAAATGTTATACTGCTGGGATCTTAATAAAGTCTAATTGATCCTGAACCTGAATTCCCACTCTTATAAGCCTCGACAAATGGCAATTGAGCCTTGCTATAGATTACAATTGGAGTTGTTATCTATCACAACCATTTGGAAGACACACAATTGGAGAAGAGTACTTAATGTAATAGTGTTTCCAGGGTGATATCTTGTTTTCTACAGCAAAACCAGCTGAACGCTTTATTACATTATCAATTTTTGTGAGCTATAATCAACTTTGTCAGTTGCATGAAATAGGAACATGAATTCAGCCCTAATTGGAGGAGAAAAAAGAATAAAAGAATGAGATTAGAAGACATGAACTGCAGAAGATACAAAGCATGCTAATTATTTTATAAGCAATTCAGTTTTCATTCTCAATGCAGTTTAAGTATTTGCTTCTATTATTATGAACATACTTTGTTAATGTACGTGAAGTAAGAGATCAATAATCCCACAAGATGGCAGCATTTAAATTTAAATATGGGGCTACTCTGCAGAAAATATAATTGGATTTAATAGTACTAATTCCCAAAACAGGCGAGACGTTGCACCTTTTCAATCCTTTCTTATTTACTTATTTGTTGGTTTTATTTAATACAGATCCATGGGCAAACAACCAAACAAATACAATTTAAATGCATCAAACACTGAAACACAAATATGTGGCAATAGTGTCACCATACATATAGCATTATTTTGTTGTCTGTTATGGTATGCTATAGACGGTTTCAGCACATTTTATTTATTTCCATGGCTCAGGGAAAGTAGTAGCTACAGAGACTTAAGTAATAAACTGTAGATAAAAGCTAGTTATCAGGTAGTAACTCACTACAACAACATGTAATGCTGTTTCAATCCTTTCTTCTTTTAATTTGTGCCATCATTCGACTTTAGTTCAAAATATTTTTTTTAAAGAAACAGTTTATGATTATTTTCTGAAATATATTCTGTAGTAGTAGTAAAAATAACAAAATATATCACATCAACTTAATTATAATAGTTATAATTCTATTCATAATGTATCCCAATTGTAATATTTAATCAATAACAATAACAGCCACCTCAAAACATAAGAATAACCAAATTGCTTGAAAAGATTGCCATCTCCTAGTTTTTTGTTGTCTCAAATGCTCACTTTCTTCTCCCTGTATCAGTAAATCTCAGGTTTGCAATCCAACTGAACTAGGGGTGAAATTCAACCACCTCGGCCCACCTCGGGAGGGGTAGTAGGGACGATTTGAATCAGTAAAAAATAGCTGGTTGCTATTACTATTATATCAAGCCACACCCACAGAGCCAGTAGGGAAATTTTTTTGAATCTCACGCTTGAACTGAACTGAACAGTTGAACCAGAGATCAAGGAACACCTGTATTATTTCTTCCTTCTTATTTCTCAATTGGAAATTACTTCCTCTACTGAAAGAATTGAGAACTTGGAACTCTAAAATGTTGCACAACTACAACTCCCAGCAGCCTCGGTGAAGAACATGGACACAGTTTCCTCACTCCTATAGAAGAAAGTTTGGGCTAGGAAAACAAGCAAGATGTACCAATGTATAGAAAACAGCCCTTCTTTAAGGTAGTGTTCTTTCATTTAGGTAGAAATCAGAAGAAGAAAGTATTGAACACAATATAGGCTTGAATTGCTCAATAATAATCAACATCAAAGAAGAGATTAAGAAGACGTAAAGAACACCTGGTACAATTTCTTCACTTTGAATTAATTCCGTATACATGTATAGCAATTGTAGTAATTGTTTATACTGCAGTGTAATTACTTATAATCTAATAATTTAGCAGATGAGTTAATAATTTAGCAGATAAAAAGGATGTATTTATTTTTTCTGCATGTTCTCTTCTTTTGGAGACTATCTCAGACACATATTACACATAGCTACTTTGTTATGTGGACCCAATGGGGCTACCAAAATTCTACGCTGCAAAAATCCTGTAGACTGTAGTAGATGCCAAACTGTAGTTAATTAGATTGATTTTTGCAGCTGTTCTACAGATAACAATATTTGTTTAATGTTAGAAATACTTATTTCTAAAGAAAGAACACAATATTGTGGTTAAAAGAGACATAATTAGGAGAAAGGGTAGTCTACTTGGGATTGGATAATTTTGGAAAGTGTTAAAGCAACTTTCTCTGGCTAAAGTGTATGGATAAAAGTGTATGGATAAAAGTTGCGTTTCTAGATATAGAGGAGAATCATTTTTAATGAATTACAAAAAGAGGATTTTCTCCATTTGAAGATTTTGCTATTGGAATGAGCTTCCCAGGGAGACAATTACAATTTCAATTCCCTTTTCCCAATCATAGTTTTGTACCGAGTTTGATTTAATGACTGTTCCATATTGGAATTCTAAATTTTATGTTTTATGTGCTATTGATTTATTCTATATATATATTTTAGATATTGTCTCCTTGATTTTTAGAAACCTGATGGTTTATACCATTATATATTGTATGGATGTTTATATTGTAATGTGTGACATTTTAAACTGCCCAGAGAAACAATTGTCCTTTTTTTCCAACCTTATTATTACAAAGAATCAGTATAATATAATAGTAATAATGTATGAGATTATAGTATCATACCATTATGGAACAATATAAAATTAGCACATAAAGAGGATATGGAGAAGTGGATTCATCTGTGAATGTTAAAATAATAAAAGTAACTGCAGTGTAAAATGTAAAAAGTAGTTACAGCATTTGCTTATTTCAGTAAACCAGCTCAGCTGCAACTATGCTGTGATGATGTTGATCATGTGGTGTTCCCTTAGGCCACGAAAAGCCTTTTTGGCTTTGTTGATCATGAATGACTGTACTATTATCTGCTGGGCCAAGCAGCCAGCCAGCCATCAGCCCCACCTTTTTTGAAAGCCATATATTCAGGCTGCGCTCATTGTGAATTGCTGTGACCTATATTACAGCTTTAAGCCTGGAGGGAATGAGGCTCTCCTAGTCTTGAGCATTATCCTGTAATTGCTCTGTAGCTTCAATATTTCTCACAGAAAGAGAGATTTGTAATAATCTTTTTTCTCTCACACACAAATGAGATTCCAGTTTTGGAGTACTCTTACTTTTTGGAGTACTCTCAACTATTGCCAGAATAGCTCCAAGGGCCACAGGAGAACCTGGAGCCACGGGGACATGCAACTGTATTCAGCTCATGAAATGAGATCAATGTCTTGCCGATGTCTTTTCAACAGTTTTCACTGTTTTTCCTCTGGGCCGGCATTTAGATGCAATTCTGCCCTTGCTGTGGTTCAATAAATCCTGATGTGGTTATACCCCAGTGAACAAGGTCTCTCTTTCTGACCACGTCCCAGGTTCTGCTCATTTATTTATTTATTCATTTCTATTTATATTATGTGGCAATTAAAAATTATTCATACCAAGTGGGATGACTCTTATTCTAGGAACACTTAAAATATGTTCATATAAAGATGCAACTCTCTATCCATCCTTTTTAACAGAGGACACTCCCTTTTTATAATTATTTTTAAAAAAGATTTCCTCCCCCCAAAATTAATATCAGATTTGAATCTGATTTGAATCTTTTAGAAAACTTATTTTGACTTTAAAATGGCACTTAAGGGCTTAAATGCAGGTTTGTACAGATAGGGATTGATATTTATACATGATTAGTAATTATTAGTGGCCTATCACAGAATTACAGAATTGGAAGGGACCTTGGAGTATGAAAGCCCGTTTAGAGTTTGTTCCTCCCAAGAGTCCTGCAGGTGCTTTTTTTGCAAGCTCCAAGTGGGCTTTCATGTGTTTTGCACTGGGGAGAGGCTCACATCTAGCCACTCTTCCATAAAAAATGAATTTCAACAACTGTAGAATCAGACTGTAGCACAAAAAAATTGACAAAAGAGGGTCTGAATACTTTCCGAATGCACTGTATAGAAGATATAGATTTAATTATAAATGGAAGGGCTAAAAAAATATGTCATGAAGTATGAACCAATGTCATCTAGATGGTTGTGGATATGTATGAAAGTAGGAATTAATAGGTTCTTGATCCTATTGTTTATTATGAGAATGAAGATAGTGAATCAGGAATAAATATGGGGGGAAATTATACAACATTCTGAATTGAAAAGGCCATTAGAGTAAATATTCCAAATATTAAAGAATATTTTTCCACCACCCATTCATTCATTAACAGTGATTGTGATTAGCACTTGTTTAGAAAGACTATAAAGATTATGGATTAAAATGAACTTCTAAAAAATGTTGTAAATTCATCACATGGCTATCACATTAGATATCTTCATGGAATAATCTGTTTAACTGTAATTATGAACAATTATATATGCTGAGAATCTTTAGATCTTTTAGTGTGATGCTTTGAATGGTAAGAAATATGATGCACAAGAGGATGGTATAAGGCTTTTTCAATAAAGAGATTTTTTTATTTTTATTTTATTTTATTTGGTTTGTCAATTGCTTACAAGATAATAGGTATAAGTAAAAACATAGTTATGAATACATGGATATATATAAGAAAAATAAAAGAAACAATAGAACAGGGACGGTAGGCACGTTGGTGCGCTTATGATTATTATTAGCTTAAGAGGCTACAGACCTCTTAGGAAAGGGGTGAGGTCAATAGTAGAAAGTCTAAGGTTAAAATTTTGGGGGTTTGGGGAAGAAACCACAGAGTCAGGTAGAGTATTCCAGACATTGATCTCTCTGTTGCTGAAGTCGTATCTCCTGCAATCAAGTTTGGTGCGATTAACCTTGAGTTTGTATCTATTGTTTGCTCTTGTATTGTTATGGTTGAAGCTAAAGTATTCATTGACAGGTAGGACATTGCAATGTATGATTTCATATACTATACTTAGATCAGACCGAAGGCGGCGTAGTTCTAGGTTTTCTAGGTCTAGAATTTCAAGTCTGGTGGCATAAGGTATTCTGTAACGAATAGAGGAGTGGAGAGCTCTTCTTGTGAAATATTTCTGGACTTTCTCAACTGTGTTAATATCAGATACGTAATGTGGGTTACAGACTGATGAGCTGTATTCTAGTATTGGTCTAGCAAATGTTTTGTATGCTCTAGTTAGTAATGTAATATTACCAGAGAAAAAGCTACGTAAGATTATGTTAACAACTCTTAACGCCTTTTTGGCTATATAGTTACAGTGGGCTCTAGCACTTAGATCATTAGAAATGAGTATTCCAAGGTCCTTTACAGAGCTTGGATCATCAACAAGGTCTTGACTATTCAGCCTGTATTTTATTTTCTGATTATTTTTTTTTGCCAATATGTAAGACAGAGCATTTATTTGTTGAGATTTGAAGTTGCCATTTGTTTGACCATTCTGATACATAGTCGAGGTCTTTTTGAAGGGTAGCAGTATTGTCTGTGGTGTTGAATAGCTTTACATTGTCAGCGAAGAGATCGCAGTTGCTCTTAATATGATCACAGAGGTCATTTATGTAGAGTATGAAGAAAGTTGGTCCTATAACACTGCCTTGGGGGACACCACTGTTGACAGGTACAGAATTTGATAGGACACTCCCAATTTTGTCAATTTGTTGTCTTTTTTTAAAAAAAATATTGTTGACTTGGTGCCAAAACATTAATTGGTTCATAATCTCTCACTCTAGGATCCCCAGGATTGTAAAAAAAGCAAAGGATTATTAACATGAATATATTATCAATTATTATTTCTGCGCCCTTTACGAGAAGCCAAAAATATTAACTATTCTGTTTCCAATTTTTTTAAGCTTAAATGCTTTTTCATCCATTTTGCATCAATTTGGGCATTTTTTTAAATTTCACATAACAAATGTTGGTGTTATGCATTTTATGTCTATCCTCAGTATATGCATTTCTATAAGCAATTTTGCCCAGTTCAAACTATTTGTGCTATTTTCAGCAATACATTCAGTTTTCTGCATATTTTATTTTACCATTTCAGATACATATACAGGCGCAGACACATTTTTATGCGAATGTCACAGAGAACTGGATTCCAGTGCATGTATTGATTTGAAAGGAAGCAATTAGCTAAGTTCATATGAAAAAGATCAATCAAATTCTTTTCATATTTGGACTAAGTGTGTGCTGACTTCATTTCAGCATATACAACTATGTACTTTGCAGTCAGCACACTCATTTTGTTTAGAAAATGCTTTTATAGACCTTCCCTGCAAACTGCTTTTCCAACTGCCTGAAACATGGTTAGAAGTGATTGTTTTCCCTTTCAGTTATCTTTGCATCAAACTATAAATTGCTTTTTAAATGGGTAGGGAGTTACATTTGTTTGAGATGCATTTTGTAAAAAAACTGAGGCCCCCATATATTTAATGTACATCATTGCACCGTATATTACTTTTATTTATTTCTTTTAAAAATGTATAGTTTCTTTTGCTTCACTCCCTTCTTTCAGTATTTTAAAACTATGCAGAAATACCAAATAGTCAGTCTGATAAACATGCCTAGAGACAAACCTCTCTACAATAAAATTGAAATGTATACATTACTGCAAGCCACTAAACAAAGATATGTACAACTCATATAAGTTACTGAAAGTTGTATTGCAGAGAAAGCAGATATAGGTCTTTCTTGAAATGAAGCACAACGGGGAGTATCCGGTACTTATGATTGAAACCCTGTCCCCTTTCACATATTACATATCAAAAAGGGGAAGGGCCTCTAATCACACACACAAAGCCATCTTGTCTTTTTTTTTTTTTTACCCTTCCTGCAGATCCTTTTGAAATACTTCCTTGAAGATCTTGCATAGCTCTACTAAGTGGACTAATGGAAGGATCCAGTTGTGCTATTTCTGTGTCTCAATATTTAATTGACTAACAAAATTTTGTAATTGACTTACAATGTTTGTTAACTTTATTGTATAATGCCCAGACTCACTTGATTTGTGAGATGGGCGGCTATATAAATTTGAAAAATAAATAAGGGAAGTTAAATATTTTAATACCAATGGAAAAGACTAACTAATTGGGTATTTGAGTTTTCCTTTTATTTATGGAGTAGTGCAATTTATTTGCCCGATTTTATTAAATCCTATTCTTGCCATTAATAGAATGAATGTCAATGAAGCTGTTTTATTTGTCTATTATATTATATTTGTTTGTTATATTTGTTTATTATATTTATATTATATTTATGTTTGTTATATTTGTTATATTGAAACCTTATTTCATAAATAATCTTTTTAAGATGTTAATGAATTGCACATACTGAATTTTCCCTTCCCCTTCTTTATCTAAATTGTAATATCGAGGGCTAAATCTTCCATGAGCTAAATATCTGAAGATAATGATATTAAATGGATACTATTAATGATATTAAATGATTCAGTCATGGTTTTAAACATCTTAAAAAGAACACTATTAATACACCTTGAAGCAATGCATTTATTCTTAAGTGGACATTATATGAGAGGAAATTTTTGCTTGTAGGTATTTTACTTACTAAAAATTCATTGAGTCCTTTAGCAACGGGGGAAGTGTATTCTTGGGACACAGCAGTCTAAATGAATTTGAACTGATGGGCAGTTCTTAACCATCTTGTGTCAAGATCTATTTAACAGTCCCTAGAAATATACTTTCAAAGGAAAAACATTATTAGGTTGATATGAATAACTCTAAATCTGAGCTATTTTTAGACATCTCCAATTGTTTTTGCCCTTTAAAGCAATTAAGTACACCAGTTCTCATCCCAGATGTAATGGTATGTGGGAATGATCTTGGGAGATAGAAGGAAGACCCACAACCTGAGCAATAGTCTGATAAGGGACAACTGAGTTTGAAAGTGGGGGTAAATCATGGAAAACATCTCAGAAGGGACAATCCCTAGTTTACCAAAGATTGAAAAGAGACGGCAGGTGACATATTTTTAGTCTTGCAAGATTCTGTTAATGTAACCTTACAATAAAATAGGATTGGTGCATCTGGATGTATCTTTTTTTTTCTATAATTTTTTTTATCTTTTCTTGTTTTTTATAAACATCATTGTGCGAACAGTGTGGCACCAGAGTGTCTTACATTTTAGAACAAATATGACAATATTCTTCATATTTAATACAGTTGACAATTTTAATATTGATACACATATTTTGTTAAATTGTAATCTTTCATTCTTTGATTATTCACCATTTCAATATCTTATTTTTGTGTCAACTCCATATTCTAAATATCCCTCTTTTAAGTACAAGTAAAATATTACTAATCATATTTGTGGTGTTTAACAACTTATATAATTCTAATAAAAATTCACCAATTTATATTAGCTTATAATCTTCCATTATTTATCTGCTTTCTGTTTTTTAACTATGCCTCTATTATATTTTTAAAATATCCCCTTCCTAATAACATTTTACAACTTATTTATTACAAATAAAATAGTATTCATCATATTTACGTTTTACAAGTTATATAATTCTAATAATAGTACAGTTTTATTAACTTATAATCTTTCATTATTATCTTATTTCAATATGTTATTTTTGTTATTTTTATATCAACCAAATTCTAGATGTCATTCCTTTTCCTTCAAATAAAATGTTAATATTCATATTTATTGCAACAATCTTATATAAGTTGATTAATCATACATATATTTGTGTTAGATTGTATTTTTCAGTTATTTAATTATTCCATATAACATGTTCAAAATTATTGTCATTGAAATTCTAAATTCCTTTGTTATCAATTCACTGTATAATGTAAAAATTCTATTCCCTTAATCCCCCTTTATTTAATTTCTATCCATTTTTTGTTATCCATCATCTCTCACTTGCAATAAAGTTTGGATTATTCGTTTCTTAGCTTGTCTCCCACTTTCCTCTCTTGGATCTTTGCCTCTAAATGTTACCATTTTTTCTTGGGGTTGCACTTTAAATATAAAGGATTCTTCTCACCCAGTTCCAAACACTTCACCAGCTCTGCTCCAGCACTTTTCTTAGGTTGAAGCTGTCTCTGGCTGTGTGGCAACCATTTTGGCTGCCTCTTCTTATTGGCATGGCACAGAGGGCAAAGAAAGCTCTGGGGCTCTACAGGGCAGTGTGTTCTCCCCTGGAACCTCACAGGATGCCCCTCTTTTGTCTCCTTCTGGAGCCCACAAGCAAGAACAAGCCAGTGCAGGGATGGGGAGCTCCGTTCCCTTGCGACTGGTATCACTGTAACGTCACTTCCGGTCTCGCATCTGAATGTATCTCACAAGGCTGACACTAGAAGGTGTCAGTTGCAGTGCCTGCTTTCTGGAATGTTATCCTTCCAGAGATTTGTGTGGTTCCCATCCTTATGACATTTTGGAAATTACTAACAATTTGATTATTTTCCCAGGTCATGGAAAAGAGTGATTTTGGAGACTCTTTTAGTCTGACTTAGTCTATGTTATTCTTGTTTGCCATGTTCTCTTTGTAAGCCATTGAGAGTACCCAAAATTTGGGTACTTGAAACTGGAAATAATGAATAAACACTTACTATACCTGAAAAATGTCCCACTCATAAATATTTCTTGATTTCTGATTTGGAGTCCAGCTGTGGGATATCACATTGTACAACTGATGCATTTTTCCCCCTCAATCAATTGGTTGTCTAAGGAAAAATAATTTCCAGATTATAATCCATATTTGATTACTATAATCTCCCATCATAAAAACCCAGTTGGGGATGAAGTAGTAAAAATATTTTATTTAAATAGTGATAGAGATATTAAGATATCTCTTCTTCCTTGCTTTCTTCTTTTCCTTCCTCTCCCTTCTTTCATCAGTTATAAATGCCAACATCTCATTAGCAAGTGGATGATCAACAGAATCAGCTTTTACATTCTTCATAAAGAAAATAAAAGCAGAGGTATTAGATTTCAACTACCATAATGATTAGCTAGCACTCCCAGTTGCCATGACCACAGGGTAGCTGGTAGTATATGTTCTCTTTGTAAGTCATAATTTCTCAATGTTACTGTTGTGGAGATGAGATTAACACACTGTTGGGGTCAGAAGATCTACAGAGTGTTTACCCAGACTCTGGGTGTGAAGAATATCTTGTTACCCTAATTTAGAGGAAACCCTTGAAACCCCCTTCTATGTCTTTCTGACCTGAGGATGCATGCTATGAAAGTTTGGCTTCAAATTTTTCTGTTGATTATGTGGTTATAAGTATTCAATTTGAGAAAGTGATAGCAAGAGTATGTGAAACTATGGAATTGCCCAATTCTTCAGATTTCTTAAAACCTCAGTTGAGCTTAGGCAAGTCTTGAAGCAACAACGGAGATTTAATCAATAGGTAGCTTCCTGCACTGAGTTCTCCAGTGTCTGCCTGGGGGGAAATATGCTTTGTCTATTCATAGAAAAAAAAGGTTCTCTACTTTTCTTAAGGTCCTCAGCCAAGTAAGAATAATTTAAAAATATGGGGGAAGAAAAAAAAAACCTCAGAGCAAAACAAGCTCAAAAGGTCATTGTCAATCAAGCTGTGCCATGTAGTATTGTGAAAATTGCCTTCCATTTCTTTTCCTTCCCTTGTGAAGGTTCAAAATCTAGAGCAAAATATCACCTTAATCTAAAACTCTAGGTTCTGATTATCCCACCCACTCAGTCCATGCTACCTATACCTTCTGTTACACTTACAAACAGGAAATAAGTTTGCTGCAGCTGACAGGCCCCAGCAAGAAAAGAGTTTTGTTGCTTGGCTTCAACTGGTATTTTCTTTATTCAAAAGAGTGGCCTTGCAGAGAGATTGAACACATGCCACCTTCCCTTTTTATTTTAGTCTAACATCTTTTATAAATCAACCTTGTTTCAAGATCTTAGGTGTAGCTTAGAAGGTCTAATTTTGGGATAGGAGAAACCAAGTTCAGATCACTACTCAGGAACTGAAACAATTAAAGTGTAAATACAACAAAATGTTATAAACCAAATGCCCACAAGAGTATGACAACATCATAAAAGACCAATAAAATTATGTTTTTTTTAAAAAAAAAGTATGGAAAAATTAAGTCATTGCCTGGCAATTTTTCTAGGGCTAACATTTCATAATAGTTATGTCACCTGAAGTGTGGCTGCCCGATGCATCATCCAAAAGAAGAGAGGTAGAGCTACTGAAATATAGCAATAAAAATAGCAATAGCACTTAGACTTACAATATATAAGGTGGCACAGTGGTTAGCTACAAACTGCTCCCACTGCAATTTGGCAGATCGAATCCCACCAGGCTCAAGGTTGACTCAGCCTTCCATTCTTCCGAGGTGGGTAAAATGAGGACCCGAATTGTTGGGGGCAATAGTCTGACACTCTGTAAACCGCTTTGAGAGGGCTGTAAAGCACTATAAAGTGGTATATAAGTCTAAGTGCTATTGCTATATACTGCTCTATAGTGCTTTACAGCACTCTCTGAGCAGTTAACAATGTCAGCATATTGTCAGTCTAGGTTGTCATTTTACCAACCTCAGAAGGATGGAAGGCTGAGTCAACTTAAGACCTATCAGAATCAAACTCCAGGTTGTGGGCAGAGTTTGTTTGCAATACTACATTTTAACCACTGCACAACTAGAGTTCCTTAGTTATCCAATATAGTTGGATTAAAACCAAGGAGATTTGCTAAATATGGTTTTGAACCCAGGACAACTTACTGGCTGAGTTTGGACCAGTAATTCTTGTTAACCCAATCTACCTCACAAGATAATTGCGGGGGGTAAATTAAAGAGAGATACCTAAATAAGCCCCTGTGAATTCCTGGAGAATTTATGGACTATATATTTCACCTAATTAAAAATATGTCTAATTATGTTCTGAAATGTTTTCTACAAGAAATGTGAGCATTGGCATCAACTCAGCTATGCTAATACATCTGGGTCACACATTGGCATCCAGGGATTCTTTGAAATAAAAATGCCAAGGGAAAAGACAAGAATGGTACAATATAGCATCCTTGGAAGCTAGAAAGGGCAATTTGATTAACTTCTCTTTTAATAAATATATATTTGATAATTGACATCAAGAAAGGCAGCCATCTGTTAAATGGTAAGTTATCAATCTATAACTTTCAGTACCCTAAGCTAGTATCCAGCACCCCAATCTACTTTCAGTACCACAAGCTAGTATCTACACCCCAATCTACAATAGAGGTGAAAAGGATCACTAGGTTCCATATAGATACAGTGAGTCTTTACAAAGTAGGATATGTATAGAGTCCAGTCTTAGCCATAAAACAAGAAGGATTTCTTTCTTTTAAAATAGTTGTTCGCTCATCTAAGATAGTCAGCTCCCATGAAATGGCATTTACAGATAACTAAAAACCAGATACCAAAGGGCAAGACACAAAATCTCATTTTAAAGATTTAGCACTCAGAAAAAATTGTTTTTACTAGACATTACTAAATACATTAGGAAGAGAACCTGAGTGCTGAATACGTACAGCTTGCAGTTGATCTAAGAAAGTTGATTCAAAAATAGATGTTCGCTGTGTTTAGATATACACACATACTAAATAAAAATGCTACAACTGCTATTACTGAATATGAAGTCTAGAAATCACCCACTTTGGGCTTTTATGTTACTTATTTAATGGCACATATTTCCTAATCATAATTCATATATGTGATAAATAGTACTAGAAGGCCAGGAACTGCACAATAAGTTCCCGGTCTTCAGGGGCAGAAATGCTTTGAAGATATTTTTTAGTACCTGAACTGTCCTTTTAGTACCTGAATGTCTTGCATGTATTAATTCAGTGGGTTGGTCATGCTGTTTAGGTTTTGTTACCTATAACACAGCATATGTGAGTATACAATACTGATTCTATTACAATAGAAAAACTCTGTTATGTATTAGATAGTGTTCCTGAATGGCTTTAACATGGTGCAGCAGTTTAAATATGCACATAATAATTCCTGCTTCATTCAAAATCCAAATGGCAGATTTCATGTTACGTATTGGCATGGGAAAAGAATTTTATTAAATGGAGCATTATAATTAGTACAGTGTTATGGGAGTATTTGCATAACTTCTCTCAAATCATATGAATAGTTAGACCTCCATAGAGAAATAAAAGATAAAATGCATTAATTTTTATGTTAAGTGGGAGTGGAAGACAATAGGAAGACTTAATCATGTATACAGGAGCACAAGGCCATTCCTATTGTCTATAAAATCCTTTTAAATAGTGAAGATTTTGGATCAGTTTACATGCCATTTTTATGATGTGTGTGAGCTGCTTTAAGGTGGTCTCATTAGCAGCATTTGTAAAGAAGTAATTGCATAGGCTGGATACAGGTTTTACTTCTGGATACAGTTTTGATGAATTTTTATGTCAGAAGTTGACCTTATGGGCCAAATGCAATTTTCAACTTACTGGTGACCACTGGTGTTTATTAAGATACCTCATCAAAATTAGAGAGCCTTCTAAAAAGCCTTGTTTTTCCTTTCAAAAACATTAAGAAGTTCAGTAGCAGAGGTAGTATTCAGCAGGTTCTGACCAGCTCTGGAGAACTGGTAGCAAAAATTTTGAGTAGTTCAGAATACCACCTCTAACTGGCCCTCCCCCATTTATTCTCTGCCTCCCGAGTCCCAGCTGATGGGCTGGGTCTTCTTTTGTTGCCCTGCACAGGAGAACAGAGCTGGAAAGCATGTTAGTGGGGTGGGGAGAGAATGGAGATTTTGCAGTATCCATCCCTGGAGTCGGGTGGGAATGGAAGATTTCCTTCCCCTGTCATGCCCACCAAGCCATGCCCACCAAGCCACACCACGCCCACCAAACCACGCCCACCAAACCACATCCACAGAACCGGTAGTAAATTTTTTTGAATCCCACCACTGTTTAGTAGGTACCTAAGCTTTTGTTAAAGCTTTTGTTAAAGTTAATACAACTGGTCTATTAAAAAATGAATAGTCTACTTGTTGTCTTAAACGAAATAAGCTAACCTAAACTAATATGTTATTGGATAAATCAATAGTTTGCTTTTTCTTAAGAATTCCATTAATCTCTTTTTCTGCTTTGAAAAATTCTGTATCAATATGGAGAGAATCAGAATGGACTTATGAGAAATGCAAGAGTTTTGGACTAGAATAAATCTGGTTCACCCATCTCTCATTCCTCCTTTCTGTCCCATTTTTCTCCTATGCACTATAAAACTCTTGTCTGAATTTGGCTTAATACAGACAAGGGGAAGGCAACTTGATGCCCTTCATTTTTTAAGATATTGTTATCATGAGCATCTCTCAGTAATCCAAGAAAATTGTAGTGCAAAAACACCTGGAGGCTCCATACCTTAACCCCAATATAGCTATTTTTCTATGCATTAAAATTTCATTAAATATTAATACATAATATAATGCAAGCTGAATAATGTTCATTCAACTTTGTCATCTTTTTTTAAAAGTCACTTACCATTTTAACCATTTTAATCAAACCATTTGTTTGAATTGGCTTAATATAGAACAGGAGTGTCACAGTCAAAGCCTGTGGGCTGGATCTGGCCTGTGGGGTGCTTAGGCCACCCTAGAAACAGTAAAGGACTGGCCCGCGGTACCTCTGCCAGTGAAAATGGAACTCCATTTTCTCTGGCAGAGCGCTTGGGCCACCACAGGCACCCCTGACATGAGTGATGTCAAACTACCACACCCACCTTGGCCATGCCCACCCGACCCCGTGAGGTCAAACACAACCCTGATGTGGCCCTCAATGAAATCATGTTTGACGCCCCTGGTATAGAGAAGGTGAAAAATAACTTAATTGTTTTTTCAAAAGATGGATTTAATGTAATGTGACTTACAGGAAGCCTGCAAGACTACCAGCAACTGCTTTAGTCCTATATTTATTTATTCTTCTTAAGGAAAAAATAAAACCCTCTCTTTTCATAAATAGCACAAGGGACTCTTGACTTCCATCTGTCTTTTTTTTCCCTTGGGTGGTTGTGTGGGAAGTGCAAGATAAATGGTTCAGCTGAGCCTATTAGCAGCATCTGACATGCCCTGAATATAAACCTGATAATAACATCTGAATCTATCGTCAGAAAACGGTTTGGAGAGCAAAACATTTAAGACCCTCAGATGCCTACTGTGATATATTTAACAATTAGATATCACACTAATTCAAAACAAGTATTTTGGTGTGGTAATGCATTAAATTTGCACAAGTGGTCCAAGGCAATTAACTGTAGATAGAACACAGCTCTTTTATGTGTGAAAAATAATACATCCAGCAGTTTAGAGAGAAATTTTATGGTCCCCAAAGTCTGATCATGATACATATTTATATTTAAATAATTATACATCATTATGGTGAAGAAAACTTTATTATAATAGTATTAACAATTTGCATTTCCATAATAGCATGAGAAAAATTCTGGCAATTCCACCATTAAAGGAAATTTTTTTCTAGTCACAAACCATTTTCAAACAGACACTGGTTCCAATTTCTTAATGCAGTTTCTGTGGGGAAAAATGAGATTCATGATTCTAAGTTACCTGTTTTTGACAGTAAACTATCAGTAGATTTTTGCTTCCTGTAAATTTTCATCTTTTCTGATTTTCCTTCTCCAACAGTGCTTTTTCATTATTTACTGACATGACAGAGAAGGAAAGTAACACATTTTAACAATGGATATATAATTCTAGGAAATTTAGTCAAACTGTTGCTTGCTTGCTGTAAAGAAAATCATTTCCATAAAACACAGAAAGGTTTTTAGCAAGTTTTGACTAAAATTTAAAAAGTATGTTGCCTTTCTGAGGCTTAATATTAAGCTATTTTGTTTATTATTGGCTTAATGTGATGCCTGAATCCTCTTTTTATGGTTTATTAGACCCTGCAGTTCATTCAATAAACCATGCTACATGTGAACCAAGCTAATAACAATTGAAATGGACTATGTTTGTCTTAAAAAAGTGTGTATTTGTTCTCAAGAAGCACTTTGTCTAAGCATTTATGCAGTGAGCCCATATTCCATTTAAGGTTTGAGCCCACTTTAGTTATATATTGGCAATCATTGTTGAGCTCTCGGATTTTCTAATTCACTGTAATTACTTTAATTGCTGCTATGGCATTTTGGTAAAAATATAGTATATATTCTTCATCAGCCCTACTTCCCCCTGCCCTTTCCATTATTATTTCCTTTGTTGGAAATAATGTGGAATGGAATAAAATAATAAATGGATAATAAATGAATTTGGATATGGAACTTTTCAAAAACTTTTTTTGCTATTCCAGTTAATAACAAGAAGAAACTTCCTTTGATCCATATTGTAAATAAGAGTTTTGTAAAATGGAATAAAAAATGTCAAGAAAGTCCACAAGAAGAGATGTGAAGACAACAGGAGCATAAAGGAGATGGTTTAGTTTGGTAGCTTCCCATACACTGAAAGAAATGTTACAATTGTAGTTCAGCCCCCCCAAAAATATTGAAAATAAATACAGAATAGAAGGATGTTATGTAATAACTCACAAATGTACAGAATTCTCATAGGCATCAAATAAGATAGCAGTTATGAGCTTAGATTATTTTAGAAGAAGAAAAGAGTTCATTTCTATTTCTAATATAACAATACTATCTTATGTACCCTTGCAGAATCCCCTTTTCAATTGAGTTTTCACCCATTATCTCTGTGTCTTCTAAATAGGCTTATACCCTTAATCCTTGTATGTTTTCTCTGTTTCTCTAAGTCCTGTTTTTGTCCTTTATGATTTCTTTTCCTTTCCCTCTTCCCCCTCTTCTTCTCCCTTCCCTTTTTGACCCCTTCTCTTTCTAATTCTGGTTGTCTCTTCTGTAATCCTCTCTTCTGTTTCTTCCTAGTATTATAATTACTTTTCAAACTATTCTTTTTGGGGGTTGTTTTTTCAAATCTTAAATTTTTCACTCTCTTTCCCCCCTTTCCTTTCTTTTACCCTCGTAGAAATACTTGGTCATTGAAGATGGCTTCTTCTTTGTCCCGCCCTTCTTGTTCTACAGGCATTTCTTGTTGTTTCTCATCGTTCAGGATCTCCATTTCTAACAATTGAAATACAAAGCCAAAAGAACCTCTTCCTTCTTGTGCATCTTCTTTCTGTTTTTTAAGTTCCATTCTCAATTCTTCCAAAAGTGATGCCATTTTAAAAACTTTTAAACAACCACCTGATTAATTTTAGTTCTTTAGATCCAACAGCCAAAAATAAAAAAATCACCAAGTAATCCAAATAATCCAAAGCTGTTTCTTCTTGCTTCTTTTTTCCACTTTCTCTTCCTGGGGTTCTATTATCTTGTTACAGAGTTTCAATTAAAATGTATCTTTTAGGAATCTTGTTAAAGTTTCACTGTTAATTCCTTTCACTTCCAGGTGGTCTCCTCCATTTTTCCAGATCCCACCCTTTTGTTTTTTTCCTTCTTTTAAAGGTTTTTGAGAATCCAGAATTTTTTATTATCCCTTTGACATTTTATTTTCAGCTTAAATACCTGTTGATGTCAAAGTGGATTTTTGCCAGTTTCTTGCTTAGATCTCTTAGTTGTCAATATAGAAGAAAAAAAACAAAAACCAAATCCTTTCTCTTCCCTCTCTCATTTGCCGCTTCAAAGTCTTCTTTGGGAGCAATGCTATTCTTTATAATTCAAATTTCAGAGTACCTTATATTGTTGCTTTTTCAGTTCGACTCAGCCAAAACTTTCTCTTCTTATCTTCCTCCTGCACATTCTTTTCCGGTCAAGTTCTTCTTTGAGGTGGCCATTTCTGACCACTGCTGCAACCGCCTTCGGGAAAGGGAGTAATGGCCAGCTGGGGAGGAGAGATGCGACTCTCCTCGACCCTGCTGGCAGTCTCCCCCCTCTTCACCACCTCTATGGGGTGGCTTAGCCCTGAAACCAGCCGGTTCGGGGCGCTCCAGCGGCAAGCACAAATTGAAACCACTCATGATCACGGATTTTGGTCTGTTGTTGAAGAAACTCAAACCGGAAGCCACCAGAAGAGAATTATTCTTATGTATCTGGATTATTATTATTTTTTGAAAAGCACAAAGTCAACCTGATCATACCAGATTAAGCAGATGTACCATGTGATCCAACCTTTAAATTCCTTAAATAGAACCTATTCTGATATATGTATTTGAGAAAAGAGCAGCAGCAGCAAACCAGTTGTATTTGTCTATTTTTGCTATTCTTTCCTTTACGTTTATGGCAGTGGATATCAATCTATGAAACCAGTTTCTAGTTACAATGTCATGACAATAGTCATCATTTACAGCACATGCATAGCATAATAGAGGAGAATATTGTTCATTCTCAACTGAGGCAACGTTTGCTTGTCATCTGGATTTTCTTTTTGAAATGCTTTCACTACATTGCAGACGATTTAAAACTTGGGTATTAAATGGAATATTGCAGCATGCTAGGCAGATTGAGGTTCCATGGGATGGAGTTGTACTATTGATGAGCTCTCTTCTTTCAGATATTGTTGCAGACTTTGGCAAATGAACAGCCTTATACATTCTTAGTATGCTGGAATACCTCCCTTCCCTAGCAATTCAACAAATATGATCTCCTCTCCATTCATGTTGTGATAGATAAAGATAGATATTAATGGAAACTGAGAAAAAATTTAAAAAGATAAACTGTCTTTTTATAAATCTAAATTATACCATGCATATGCTATTTGATATGTACTGTCCTTTTAATTTTTTTTACTTTATTGTTTTAAGCCCATTTTTCTATCCCTTATAGCAAAAATATGCCGGCAACAGGAAAGTTGTCTGGAACTAAAATGCCAGAATAGGTTAGTGTTAGGAATAACATAGGTTACCTAACGTAGTTTGGGTAAAATAATATATATAGACTATGATAGTGAATTTAAGTGTGTGTCACTTTAACTGCAAAGCAATGTAATTTTGGGTGCGGCTGTAAATCGCCATAAGAGGGAGCAAGAGAACTTGATTGATTGCTGGCTTACTGGATTGTTTGCAGACGATGATGGATTGATGGTGTGATAACTGCGTGTTCTTTGCTGTTGCTGAAAGAAGAAAGGAGGTTTCACTTCTTCATATCTCTAACTGCAAAGAGATATATTACAGGACTGATATTTGTAAGTTTAATGACCTCTTTTCGACACTGGACTTTGCAACTGAATAATCCCCGGACGGACTGAACTAGTGTATGATATATGGACTGTTTGACTATGCTATAACTATTACTGGAATAAACTATTTAACTAGCACAGTTAGGATGAGGTAGTTAGAAAAAATATCAATTTAGATATATTACAAAATGCTTAACTATGTAACAAAATTTGGAAAGTTAGGAAACTTCAGACTTTGGAAGTGAAATGTATGTTTAGTATGTGTGCACACAAAAATAATTTTATGGCTATTGGAATAGGCATGAGAAGATCTTTGCAGTAGATCTCACCCAATTTTTGAAATTATCCATTACATAGCTTTAAATAATCCTAGATATTCATCTTGTTTTTTTTAAACTTGGGATAGGATTTTATATATTGTTGTAGAATATATTTTGTAATATTGTTTTGTGTAGAATCTTTATGGTTTTCAGTTAAAATACATTTTATAGTTTTAATTTTTATTCATCACTTTATGAAAATTGATACTTACCATAAGGAATAAGTTAACCCATGATGACTTATTTATTTATGTATTAATTACATTTTTGTACTTCCTTTCTCTACAAGGTGACTCTGGGCAGCTTACAGATTATAAATCAAATAGCAAAATAATTGAAATATTAAACTATGAAGGTTAAATTAAAAAAATAAATAAATTTTAAATTGCTCCAGTCTATGTTGAGAGTAATCTTCCATGAACAAAATTAAATAACTTTCTGCCAATCATACTATTGTTGATTAACATTTTATTTTACAATCCATTAATGGATTGTAACAGCACTTCAAAGTCAGGTATTAAGTTTGTGATAGTATAGATGCCTGATCCATTCTACTCAGATTGAAAAGGTTGGACCAAATCAGTCTTAGCTGATTTGATCGCTGCTTTTCATCTAAGAGGTCTAAGGAAGAAAAAGTCTCACTTGTTCTGACTGACAAAAGCCGTATATCAATCCTAAAAGTTAGAGGATAGGTTAAAATTAAGTAGCAGAACATACAAGTTGCATATAATATGTTCAGTCTTTACACTTCCACCTGAAAAAGTGATCTCTGGCAAGTCAGAAATGGCATGAACTTCTTTATCTATGACCCTGGAGATATATATAGATAGTCAGAGTAGAGAAATCCTAGATTTATAAAGGTTAGGGAGGTGCTTTGGTTTATATTTGGTTCATTCTGAACCATGATATGATTGTGATTATATACACGCATAGTGTGCCTATAGTTTCATGATTTGTAAATCATATATGTGTATGGTATGAACTTCATTATATCAAGCTAATTATGGTCAAATTAATTTTAATCAGCAAGCCACACTGAAGTTAACTATGTACAATCTGCCTGATAAAATGCTACAAGACCAACATAGAAATGTCTGGAGTTTTGATTAGCTGGTTTTACCTATTACGGCTCACTGAGGGCCCTTCTCACTCAAGCAGTTGATGAGATTTGGCAAATTGCTCTTTTTGCAAAATTGTTTTTTCATGAGTAGTAACCAGGTAATCCTCCAAATACCAAATATATAAAGATAAAGATCTGTTATCTCATGTTCACCAAGGTTGCCTCTAAGATGAATCAGTGTGGAATAGCTGCATTTAAATAGTATGTTCTCATGAGCATGTTTAATAGATAGACAGACAGACAGACAGACAGACATTTACTTAGTTAGATGGAAGTTATGGATTTGCTGATCTGACTCAGGTCACAAAAATGCAAAGTTTAGCAGCATTTTCCCTCTCATAGGTTATATAAGGATTCCAGGATATTTGGCTTCTTCCTGTCATGTATAAAAGTCTGCACTGTTTTTGTGGTGTTATTCCAGTAAATCCTATTTCCAAAGGGAACTGAGATTCAAAGAGAATGGAACACACAGATGATTAGGCTGTGCTTTAGTCTTCTGTTTTCTGCCATTAGCAATTGGTTCAACAGATCCTTATTATGCTATACGTACAGATATACACACACAATTATTACTTGTTACATTATATGGACTCTATCCGATTGTGTCTGTGTGTTTTTGTGTGTGTG
The DNA here is from genome assembly GCF_049901735.1 of Notechis scutatus. Classification (NCBI taxonomy): domain Eukaryota; kingdom Metazoa; phylum Chordata; class Lepidosauria; order Squamata; family Elapidae; genus Notechis; species Notechis scutatus. The sequence continues at coordinate 37,179,186 of NC_142014.1, forward strand.
TGTGTGTGTGTTTATAAATATAAATATTATTATTACATGTATTTCTATCATAGTTGTATTTGAAAGGATAGCATTTTTCTGAAAAAACAAAGGGAAGAATGTTGGTAGGGTCCTCATTTAAAAATCACACCTGGGACTGGCAATTTGATCCTTAAGCGAAGCAGTCACAAAATGAAACTGAGACTGTGCTTATGATCTTACTTCAGCTTTCTTTTGCTTTACATATCTGCAAAGGTCGTAAATGTGAGGATAGACCACAAAGTTACATTTTTTTAATGACTGCAGAATTGTGAAGACTAGCTAAATAAGCCACTCTTTAAATAAAGACCATCTTTACTGAGAGTTTGTCACATTCATTTCCCTCTGGTAAATATCCACTAACTTTTGGGTTAATAGGAAACCTTTGTGCTGGAAATAAATGGAAACAAAACACAATGAAGCACTTTCTTTGGTTAGAACTCTTTACCATTACTGGTAAAACTAAATGATTACCAACAAATGAAACATTTTAGTCTGCTTTAATATAAACTGATTTAGGCAATAAAAACCAATTGATTAAATTCAACTGTATGACTGATCAAGTTGGATTTGCTGTAATTGTTTATGTTGAGGTAATTCCCCATTAGGAGAATGAACGCATACAGGGAGACGTGGTGAGAGTGGTGAAGAATGATACACACACAGCACACAGATACACTGTACAGTAAATGTAAGTTTTTACTTCCAATGAACGTTTAAGCACAGTCCAAGATAAGCAGTCCAAGTCATTCGTAGTTAAATCAGTCAGTTTCCAGTCCAGGGATAATCCAAATATCAAAGTCCAGTATCAAAAAACAGTTCAGTAACAGACTTACATCAACGATCAGTAACAGTCATTTAGGACAGGGGTCCCCAACCTTTTTTATGCCGCGCCCGGCACGCATCAGCTGGCGCCGCGCCCGGTACGGCATCAGCTGGGCGCTGCGGCCCAGTACGGCATCAGCTGGGCGCCACCATCTTTTTTGATGAAAAAGTGCTTCCGTGACTCACTGGAAGCACTTTTCATCATCAAAGATGGCGGCGCATGCTCGTGAGCTTTCCGGCAGAAATGGCTTTCACCCGAAAGCTCACCGGAAGCGCTGCGCCGCCATCTTTTTGATGAAAAGTGCTTCGGTGAGCTTCTACCGGAAAGCTCACGGAAGCGCTATGCCGCCATTTTGATGAAAGCTTCCGTGAGCTTTCACCCGAAAAGCTCACCGGAAGCACTTTTTCATCAAAAAGATGGTGCCCAGCAACCAGCAGCCCGGTAGGGACTTGTTCCGCTGACTGGTACCGGTCCGCGGACCGGTGGTTGGGGACCCCTGATTTAGGAGGAACGGCAGCACTCTCCAACAGAAGGAACAGATGCTCACACACTCACTGAGACTCGCTCACTCCTTCTGAGACTAAACAACCCAGGTTTCTGGCTCCATCTTATGGCCGTTTGAGAAACCACACCCAATTACAGTTTTAGCATTCTCTTAAAGATACAGTATTAAAATGTCTATCCTCGTTTATAAATTTTCAACCCAAATAACTGTTTGATGACTTACATTCCTAACAGTTTATTTATTGGTGCTATAGAACAGGATATTTGTACAAAAGTTGTCTTCCTTTAAATAATCGCTCAGCATATTTAACTGTCTCCTAACCAACTTGTGTATCCTGCACAGAACCCTGTATCTCACACTGTTATATTGTTCTCAAATACAGTATACCTAAAATGTAATGGATCTACCCTGCAAACTACTTCTTTGTCAATTTGCAAAGTCTGAAAGTGGTCTCTTTCTCTGTGACTGGGAACTTTTGTCTATTGGTAAAAGAATGAAAACCCTCAAGCAAGTAGCCTCTCTCAAACCATGGCTAATGGTCAGACAAACCTCAAAGGTATCCTCAATTTTCAGCAATGATGTCTGCAGATACTACACTTCTCATTTGTTTGTTTGCATATTTAAAATGATCTCTAAAATTCACAGGCAATTATTTGGGGGAAAAAGTTACTTTCTTATTGCTGTAATTTCAATACAAATAATAATTGTTTATAGCAGTGGTTCTCAATTTTTTCTTCAACCTGGACCCCTTTAAATACTTTTCATGACCACATACCATGGCCATGGACCACCAACACTTAATACTTAAATCATAACATTTTTTCAAGCCTTCACAGACCCCCTGTGATGACATCATGGCCCTCCCAGAGGTCTGTGGACCACAGGTTGAGAAACAATAGTTTACAAAATTGTTATACTTCTCACTTATCCAATTCAGAATGCTAATTTCTATTTCTATTCTTCCTTAATAATAGTTGTAGGCTGTGATATCATTGTTTGATTCAAGGAGTAAAATCAATTAATAAACACTATATAATAAATTTAATCATTAAGGTTTAAAGAGGGTTTTGAAGGGTTTTTTGCTGTGACAAATTTTTAAAAGCTGTCTTAGTAAATAATCTTATAAGAAAGGAAGTGGATTTGCACATTTACAAGAAGCCACAGTTTGTTGAATCATGTTTCTTTAAAATAGTTTTTACAATCCAGCCAGCTTTAACCCATGATTTACATGTCACAGTTTCAGTTTGCCTAACATCCACTAAATCAAGCTAAGCTAATATAGCCTGAATATGATATGTTTATTTCTTGATGTGACTCCAGGCACCTAGGCTTATGTCTGAGACGATGATGTGCTTGGTTTTAATTTGTATGTAACATGAATTCTGAAATGCAGTGGATTAAATGCTACTGATTAGAGCTAAATGCAGCATTTAATTTGGGAAGTTCTCAAGGAATGGTCTTTTTGATTATTGATGGTAATATCTGAGCAGAAAATCTGGAGTTGTGCACTATATAAATTTTAGGTCATTAATGAAGAAAAGGATTAACCATTGTGACCATTTCTAGAACTCCATAGGAGGTCAAATTCCCAGCTTCTTTAATTTAGGGAGCTAAAGAAAATAATTATTTAAGTTAATTACAAGTTGAATTGTGGTTAGCCAGTTTTGGGAGGACTGTTATCCTGAAAAGTAGGATATAAAACTTAATTTATTTTTCAGTTTCTGACAGATCATCTTAAAGTTGCTGCAATATCTCTAGCAGGAGATGACATTAACCATGGCAATTTTAAAAACTGGAATAACATCTCCATTAATTACTCTATTAAAGAAAATTGTTTGTCACCAAATGTAATTGTGCCCTCTTCTACACTAAAATCATCTAGAGACTGGTGGAAAAGACAAAAAGTTTTGTCTTGAAACTTAAATGATTCTTACCATTATTTCATACACAGACCAATGAAGACCTTAATTTTTGGAGGGTTTTTTTTAGGGCAGGGATTAGTACATAATTAGAGTTTGTAAATTATAATTGGATCCAAATTTACCCCTTCTTTAAACTTAAAAATTAACATGCTATAATGTAGCAGTACCTAATTCTACTAATTTTTTCCTGCTGTTACTAGAAAAAGGACCACCACATATTATACTCGGACTATAACAAAGTGGTCCACTGAGATTTCCATTGAAAAGTGTGACTGTATATAAAATCTTTCAATAATTCTAAGAGATCTGGGCAGCATACCAGTTTCATAAATAATAAGTAAGCTAAGATAGTTCCAATACCAGAACATCCAATGTGCTATTGGAACACATCAGCATTGACAAAATGGCCATTAGTCAATTGCAAAAGGTAGCTTCACCTAGAACAGCTTACATCCTGCAATGATACTGTACCTTTAGCCAGTAGTCGGTTTCAAAAAAATTTCCTACCAGTTCAGAGAGCTCACTTTGTGTGCGCACATGCACTTCATGTGTGTGTGTGCCAATCATAAGCTTTGCGCACGCATGCGCAGGGCTCAAACACCACCCTCTGTGTCAACAGTGGTGAGTGTGCAGACACGCCTAATGCGTGCACGTGCTAAATAGGCATTTTGTGAGTGTGCAAAAAGGACTCAGAGATCACCCTCTTTATCAACGATGGTGAGCTGTGCTGTTTTTTTAGCTCAGCTGAGGCACGGCAATCTGCTCTGCCGCGCAAACAAGCTGAGCTAATAAAAAACAGAATATAGGAGAGGTGAGAGATAAGAGTGGGGCCAGGTGGGTGGGGCCAGCCAGATGTGGTATTTGCTGGTTCTCCAAACCAGTCAAATTTTTCAATACTGGTACACCAGAACCGGTCAGAACTGGCTGAATACCACCTCTGCCTTTAGCACAATCAAACAACATCTCCCTATCCCGTGACCTTGGGACGTTGGATAAAAATGCCAAATCCTGCCTAAACATTTGTCTGAATGTGCAATGAAACATAAGAAGAAGAAGGTACTTTTGGTATCAAGCTAGGACTGCTTATTGTTCACAGTATTGTTCACAGTAACCTAAATCATAATATGACTGTTTCAGTTTGGGCTTATCTGAAACATGAAGCTAATTGTTACACCAATTTAGGGCTAGTGTTATACACAATCAGATCATTTGGGATTTTTTAACAAATCAGAGTTAATAATAAACTATGGATTAATATGCAAACCCAGTAGCTTAACTGTTATGTAGCTTCAATGAATACAGATAGTCCTTGATTTACAACAGTTCATTTGGTGACTGTTAAGTCCAAAAAATAATTTATGACTGTTTTTCACACTTACATCCGTTAGAGCAGGGCTGTATTGTGACGTATCACGATGTTTTTTGCCTTTGCAGAGCCGGGGTGGGCATTGGTGGCGTGAGCCACCAATTTGACAGGCCTGCGTTAGAGCATCCCCTTGGTACATGATCAAAATTTGGATGTTTGGCAACTGGTTCATATTTATGGCAGTTGCAGTGTCCCAGGGTCATGTGATCAGCTTTTGTGACCTTCTGACAAGCAAAGTTAATGGGGAAGCCAGATTCACTTAACAGAAACATTACTAACTTAACAACTGTAATGATTCACTTAACAACTGTGGCAAGAAAAGTTGTAAAATGTGGCAAAACTCACTTAATAAATGTTCTACTTAGCAACATTTATTAAGTGAGTTTTGCCACATTTTACAACCTTTCAGCAACATAAATTTTGGGCTCAATTGTGATTGTAAGTCGAGGACTACCTGTATCAATTGGTACAATAGAGCAGCAGTTGTTTTGTGGCAGGTCACCATAACTTACCCCACCTGAACATCTTATAGAATTCCCAGAATTCTCAACAATAGGTATGGCAGCTGGGGTTCACATACAATATTTAAAAGGAAGGACTGTGAAGCATGACTGGTGAAGCCCATCTGCATAAGGCAGCCCCAACCCTTTCCATATGAATTACTCCTTATAGCTCTCTATTTGAATTCTGCATTCATACCATATTCAATCAATACTTACTGCTTCCTTTCTCTCAACTTTAAAATGTTAGGATCATTGTGAGGGATTGTGGAAAGGGAACTTCATGAAGACAGTAGTGTCACAAAAAACAGGAAAAGCCCAAGGGGAACATCAGGTCAGCCAGAAAACAAACTTACATAGGAAAAGGAATCAGATAAAAAGTATTAAAGAATCCCTATAGACAAAAGCCTAAGTAATTAAGAAAACTAGAAAAATAGGAAAAGGAAACAAAAGATAATTTAGAAAACCCTTACAAACACAGGACATACCAAATAAGCAAAACAAACAGACAAAAGACACAAAATATAAATTACAAAAGGGACAGATAGGAGATTGCCACAGAACAAATATGAAAAACTATCTTAAAGCTAAAAGAGATTACAGAAAACCAATAATAAAATCTGGCCACCCCGCGGAGTTCGCCCTCTGGCGGAAATAAAGACAAACTCAAACAGGATTTGAAACATTAGGCACAAATACAAACACTCACACAAAATCAACTTACAAAGGGAGAAAAGGGTATAAAAAACCAGGGACTTACCATAAGAAGCTAGCTAGCCCAGGAACGCAGACTTCTCGCTGTTCTCCGCCTTCCTGAAAAACAAAAAGATACAGCTTTCAAGCAGTTGTCCGTATCCTTGCTCCGGAGCTCTCCCAGCGGGAAAATCGAATCCTCGAAAAAAAGGCATTTTGACACCTTTCAACAGGATGTTCCAGCAATAGACTTGAAACTGGCTAGGTATCTTCCAGAATTTGTTGAGATTTTAAGTTATTTAAAAAAAAACCTCAAGAGTAAAATAAATATAATTTGAGCTTATTTCATACACTCTGTTACAGTTTGAATAAAGACTCCCAGTGTTAAATAAGAAACTGCAGCCAGTGTGAAAGGTACGAATGAGCAGTTTGTTTCCATTGCATTCTAGAACATGCAGTGGGCATCCTAGAACAAATAACATTTGAAAGGGAGAGTTCATAATTTCACAAAGAAATAAATTGACTGCAAACATCATAAAAATGAGTGAAAAGAAAGTCATTATACGTGTGGACAGACACTGGCATCTTGGGAGACAACTTTGAGGCAATTGTTGACTTTTCATAGTTTAAAGGATGGTTTTGTTTTGTTTGTGTACTTATTGTACACAAACAGAATAGATAGCACATTTTTACACATCTTACAGAATAGATAGCACATTTTTCTTTAAGTTATCAAATGGGCAAAAATTCATTATTGTATGGCAGGAATGGCAAAGTTGGTGCCCTATTGCAATAAAAGCCAACTTAAATCAACAGTGGTGCCAATTAGCCCTTCCACTGTTTAACTGACAAGGCATTAAGACCGGGAGTGGGATTCTACTAGTTCAGACAGGTTCAGGAGAACTCCTTGCTTTGAAGATCAGCTGGCAGTGAACTGGTCTGCTGCAACAAACATTTGGGCCCGCCCGCCTGCCCCTGCTCTTTCCTGTGCTTTATTTCCTTTTTTTACAGAACAGCTGATTCTCATGGCAGAGCGGTTTGCCATGCCTCAGCTGTTTTATTCACAGTAGAAGGTAAGTTATTAGAGCTTTTTAAAATGTGGATCGTGCGGTAGAGTGCGTGTTTGGTGCGCATGCACGCAAAGTGCGCGATCACCAAACCGGTTGTTATACCGATGGAATCCCATCCCTGAACTTCATCCACTTTAAAAAATTAAAAATGTAAAATCATTAAAATTCTTCCTCATAACTAGTTAAATATATACATTGGGGGTTCATATTGTGCTATGATTTATTTATCTTTTTACAACAATTTCCAGGAAACATTTTCAACTATTAAGTTTGAACTTATTGGTACAAATGAATGAAAATCTACACAGATGATAAAGAAATTCTTGTGATAAAATAGAAATAATTCATGGCTGATTTTGATTTTATGAAATCTTTTCATGTTAATACATCTTCATCACAACATTTTAATGAGTTTACAAACTATTCAAGGTATTTCTTTGGCAAAGATTTTCCAACAGATGTCACTGTGTTTACAATTACCTGTAAAGGTGGAATTAATTTTCTACTGCACACTTTCAGGTTCAAGCACGGGATACATTCTAGCATCAATTACTGTCTGGAATAGGGAACTTTCAAATTCACCTACTCTTGTAGTTGAGAGGTAGTAACAAAGTTAGTCTCAGATCTCAGCATGAATTGGGACCCTCACTGGTGAGGAACCAGTTTTCATAACACACTTAATGCTGAAAGGCATATGGAAAACACTGGGCATTTCAAATATAACGTTGACCTATTTATTCCTAAGAAGCTTACACTGTGGGATAATTGCAGTTTAAAAGTGGTGTCTACATCTGTTTGGGGGATAAACTGGATCTATCACAGCATTATTTCTTTATTATACAACACTGTAAGGAGAAATTTGTAGCAATATATTGTTAATAGTCGTTGTTTGTTGGCATTTGAAATAATTATGGTGTGCATGTTTTGTTTTGTTAGTTTTTATAATCTTTGACAAAACAGTAGGGAAGAAGACTCCTAGCAACCTGGTGGATATTTGTGGCATAGTTTATAATATAATTTTCAGCTCTACTTTTCTCTCTCTTTTCTTACATTCTTTATTGCTATGCTTATCATTTCTAAGGTTCTCCCTTTAATTCTATTAAATATATTTCTACCTTTATTGTGTTTATTAGTTTAGCCAGTTTGGTGTAGTGGTTAAGGCACCAAGCTAAAAAGCCAGAGACCTTGGACCAGTCACTCACTCTTTCAGCCCAACTCACCTCATAGGGTTCTGGTTATAGGAAGAGGAAGATGCATTGGATGTGATATGTTCACTGCCTTGAGTTATTTATAAAAATAATAAGGTCGGAAATCTTTCTCCCTTCCAGTTCATTAAAGAAAGTTTAATGTTGCTCTTGATTTTTCAGATGAGAAGTTTGCAGTGTACCTATGGGTTAACAATCTGGAATTTCTCTAATCTGATGGTTTCTTAAGATTAATTTATACAATGAAAATATATGAATTGCAAAATATTTTATACTGATAAAGGAAAAAAAATGTAAAAAATGTAGCGCAAAAGAGAAGTATTTGTTTTTATTTTGTTAATCAATATATTTTTGTGAGGTTTCCTTTAGGTCTTTGTCTTTATTTTTGTCAATTATGTTTTTTGCTATATCTGGCGACATCTATTTTCTACCAATCCCAGACAATTCAGCATTTTTACAATTTTGCTTTGTATTTAAAAGAGAAATGTAGCTGTGAGACATCCAGGAATTTTAGCCATTTTTGTTCAAATCTCTAGTCTGGTCATCCTGTTAACTTCCCACATCAATTTTTTAAGGCTAAGGAGCATTAGTGGCCTTAGAGCAGCATGCACCTCCTGCTAAATACACCTCCACAGCTTCAGAAATAGCTTGTTTTTGCCTTCCCCAAAAAGATTGCCCACCCATATAATTTTTTGAAACTTGAATATTGTCAAGTGAAGCATTTGGGCCTCTGTCATGATGTTGAACATTTCTATTTCTATTTCTAAAGTGAATATATCAGTAGGCTGTATCAAGATTCATTATGAGAAAGAGTGCACTAGGAATGTATTGTACTTATTCAAAATTAATGGGTGGTTTTACTTGGTGGAAAGAAAAACAAAAGAAGAAATGGAAAACAGTGTCACTAATTATGTTTTTCTACATCATTGGTTTGTTTCCCTTTCAAATTATCCAAAGGCAAGTTTTTGCATAATCAGAAGCTCCATAATGAGACAATCAAGATTTTCTAGTACTCCTTTGTGAGCTTTTCTGTCATGCTCACATATATAGTTTAGTATAGAATGCATAGAGAACATGTGTTGGGTCCCAGAGAGTTTGTGTACTGATAGCTTTTGGCAAAACTGCATTATTTCACAGAAAATCTTCCATCTGTCACTATACTCAGCTACAGAAACTGACCTTAGTGGCACTCAGGAGTTCTGACAGATTAAGATTTAGTGATGCTTTCAGCCTAAGTCCTTATTATTTTTCATTTTCCAGGAAATTGACATAGCACAAAAGCATATTGCAACCCTGGATTAATCATTAAGGAAAATAAGCATGTGTTTAGTACACCTAGGAAAGGGGGCACTCACCAGATAGTTTTCCCTCTAGCTATCATGCCCTTAACTCTTTCCCTGCCACACTTGACTTAAATTTTCACTATATTTTTGTATTTGCATTATTTTTGTATTTGCATTTTCTCCTTATAACAATTTTGTTCTAAATGCATCAAGACATGGAAATTCACATTTTTCTGTTGTCCTAGCTGTAAGTAAATACTTTGCTTATTATGTATTGCTATTTAGTGCTAAATAGATTTAAATGTTTATATTTAATCTTGATGGATTGGAGGACAAATGGATTTTTAATCTCTGATTTCCCTTCCAATATTTATTGAGTCTTAATCAGGGGTGGGATTCCACCAGTATAACAACTGGTTTGGTGATCGTGCGCTTTGCCTGCGCGTGCACCAAACATGCATTCCGCATTTAAAAAAGCTCTGCATTTAAAACTCTAATTACTGCAGTCCCTGTGAATAAAACAGCTGAGGTGCGGAAAACTGCTTTGTCGCCTGAATCAACTGTGCTCTAAACAAAGGAAATAAAGCACAGAAAAGAGCAAAGGCAGGCGGGCGGCCTCACATGATCGTCACAGCGAACCGGTTAGCTGCCAGCTGATCTTTGACGCAAGGGGTTCGCCCGAACAGGTCTGAACTGGTGGAATCCCATCCCTGGTGAAGTTTTATATTTAAATGGTTGAAGAGTAAGAAGAATTAGATTGCTTTTATTTTTAAAAAAAGCAACATTCTTTTCCTTTAGGCTTTAGTGTTTGGTTGGATAAATAAAATATATATAAATAAAATCTTACAATTTGCAGTAACTTGTTTTCTTTGCTATTAATACATATCCCAGCAAGTTCCATAAACCGCCTTATCAGTGATGTCCTTGATCTTCTTCACATGCTAGCCTTTGTTTTCATAAAGTAACATTTAACACCTCATGATTCAAATCGACACATCCATGTCATTTTCTTGATAGTAATAGAGAAGTGGTTTGCCATTGCTGCCTTTAAAAAAACAAACTTTCCCATCTAACCTGCAGAGCTGGTATTTTTGGAAATCTCCTGCACACTATGTCTGACTCTACTTGGCTTCTGAGCCAAATCAACATTGCCTAAGTGCTGCCACCTGCTGTGATGCATACTTTCCATACAAAGTGTAAATTCTTTTTGTGTAGAGAGTGTTAGTATGTGGGGATGCAACAGACTGTTGTTTGTCTATGTCTTCTTAGATTTCACACACTGACAATAGAACTTGGCAGTGTGCTTTCATAGCTTCCTCAGTCTATTTTCTTTGAAATTCAATTGCTCTGGAATGACCTTAAATAGAAAATATTTGTGGATAAACACTTATTGGGTGGGGGGAGAACAAGTTCTGTAACAGTTTTTCTTTATAAACATTAAATTCTGATTGGAACCAAGATATCTGTCCTATTTGAGCAACTTTTAATATTGTTTTCCCTTTTGTTGAATACTTGAGTATTGGTAGGAGGCTAGTGGGCTTCCTTGTGCAGTTTGTTGGCCACTGACAGCACAGATTGCTGGACTGATTGGGTCAGGGGTCCAATCCAGCAGAGCACTGCTTATGTTCTTATGTTTTAAGGCTCCTATCCAAATTATTTTTTGTTCTCCTAAAAGAAAAATACATTATAATTTCAGAATGTAATCTCTTTTGCTAGGCTGTATCAAGATTACTGGCATGATCTAGGTTTATTCATTTTGAAATTAACTTTATATTGTGTCTTCTACTGCTGTGAATGACATGGGTGTTCCTGCAAATGATCTATTTATAAATATTTCTGGCTTTCATTCAGGCTGCATCCTGCTGCCAAGAGAAGGGCTTATGGCTAAGATCAAAGAACACTCTTGGAGGATTTGAGTTTATAATCCTCAGAAGAAAATATAGTCTACGGGGACTCTTGATTAAATAGGTAGCTTTCATTTGCTTCTAGTCAACTTTCTGACAAAACTTGAGGAGAAAATGATCTAAGACCTGGACATGCAAAACATACCTCGAAGATGAAATCAAATGTCCAACAAACCCTGCAAATCCTTCTTGAACAACTACTTTTAAAAAAACCATGATACTATAAAGCCAACAAGGTGCCATGATCAATATTAGTTGTTGTACCTGGCAAACTTAATTGAGGTTTATTAAGCACTTCAAATGCTGGTTTTAAAGGCTGTATGTAGCTTTCTTCACAGTAGGTGGCAGCACCTGGCAAACTTTGATCCTCAAAAAATAAATAGAGATAAACCTGGTTAGTACTTGGATGTGAGATCACCAGGAATTCCTATGGTTAGAGTATGGAAAGTTTTTTTAAAAGAGAGAAGGAAAATATCCTGGAAGATGGCCATGCAAATCACTGTCCATACTATTGGCCATCCAAGAAACCCACCTGGGTATGCCTTTATAATTACCAAAAGTGAAGCACAAGTCAAGAAAGCCTTTACCTTTTACCTTTCATGTATCACTAGTGAGGAGCTTCTATCAAGATTCAAATTCCTTCAAGGGCCACCACCAGGAACTTATTTCTGTTCTGCAGAAACCTTGCAGATTGTCCTGATCTGTTCTTTAGACTGCAGGAGACAAATGACAGCAGTGAGGAGCAACTGGTTAAGTTGGGCAGCTATAGAAAATGAATGAATGAATGACCTGGCTCCATGGATTGGGAATTTGGGGTACCATCCTTGTGATTCTAGGTTTCTTGGCAGCTTTTGATACCATTAATTGTAGTATCCTTCTGGTTCCATGGATTGGGAATTTGAGATATCATTTTATGGTGGTTCTCTTCCTTTCTCTGGAACTGGTCCATGTGTCTGCTAGTTAACAAGGAGAAGCCATCCTCTAGACTCCTAATTTATGGCATGCTGCAGGGTTTTTATTTTTCTCCCCCCTTTTTCAACATCTACATGGATGAGGTCATCTGCTGGTTTGGTTTCAGTTCATCAGTACAGTGATAATGCCCAGTTATATACTTCAAATCTGGGCCATCCAAATGATATCAAGTTTCTGTCCCAGTGCTTGGAGGTTTTGGAGGTTTGGATGGGGAAGAACTTTCTCCAACTCAATTCGGCAAAGACTGAGTGGGTGTGCGTGTTTGAATCACACAGACCTAGAGATATTACAGCTTTGACTTTAGATAGTGTTCACCATCCCCAGATTGGTTTGCAATTTGGGGGTCCTCCTGGACTCACATCTTCTGCTCATTGTGGCCAGGAAGACTTTTGACCAACTTCATCTGGTGCAGCAGTTGTGCCCTTTTCTAAACTGGGGAGTTCTTTGGTCACTGGCAACTCAAGGCTTGACCATTGCAACGCACTCAATATGAAGCTGTCCTTACAGACTACCTAGAACCGTGATGGTGAACCTATGATACGCATGCTGGAAGTAGCATGCAGAGCCATTTCTGCCATCACGTGAGCCGTCACACTGGATGAGGTCCACTGTGCATGCGCGCACCTCCTGCCAGCCAGCTGATTGTCGGGTATCTGCTGCGCATGTATGGGGGCAGGGCATGCATGGGAAATGTGTGCACATGCGCAGAGGTGCGTGGTGGGGTTGCATATGCATGCGCACGGCAGGGGGATTGTGCAGGCATTGTATTATGGGTGCAGGCACACACACATGTGCATGTGTGCACTTTTGGCATGCAACAAGGAAAAGGTTAGCCATCACTGACCTAGAAGTTTCAGGTGATCCAGAGTACAGCAGTGTGGCAGTAATGGGCATGCCTTAGTATAGTATGCCCATGTAACAGCTCTGCTTTGCAACCGGAACTCATTATCAGTTCACTTCCAAGTATGATTAAAGGTGCTTTTTGCCACCTATAAAGTCCTACATGGCACAGAGACTGGTTACTTGAGGGACTGCATGTCTCCCATAATATTTGCCCAGCTGGTTCAATATAGCAGGATTGGCATACTCCAAGTTCCATCAATTAAACAATCCTATATATCAAGACCCTGAGATTGCAACTTTTCTGTAGCAATGTCTGTCTTCTAGAATGAGCCTCCATTTGATGTTCAAGTAGCTTTCATCTCACTGCTGTTCCAAAAAGACTTAAAGATCTGGTTCTTCACCCAGGTCTTTGGGAGGATGGCTGTCTTTCTTCCTTTTTGTTCCCCTTTGGGTTTGTTATCTTTGCTTTCGTTATTCTATTGTGTGCTAGGTTTTTTTAAAACATATTTTTGTATTAATTTCTGATTTAAAATGTTTTTAGCAATCATACAATTTCCAGAATCACTGAGTGTCGAGCAGCATGCAAATTTAATAAATTAGTATTAATCTAATCCAAATGATAATAAATGGATTAGCAGATTGTGCATATCCAGCCCAAACAGCCAAATCATAGCTTAGTGTTAATTTGATCTGAACATTGCTTTCTAGTTTTCCTTGTCCAATCATAGATTTTCAATATCTGCCTTAAAATATCAGTCGTACTATTTATTGACAGGTTATCTCTCTGCCAATCTCCCAAGATTCTCCATGAATACAGCACGCCGACTTCATGCCTATGTCTGTCACTTTTGCAAATTTATTTTATTTATTGGTAAATTTTATATAACTTTCCAACTTAAATATATAACTTTGGTAATGAGTTTAAATGACTATATCTAGGCTTTGTCCTATGCTGCTTGTTTTATTTTAAAATCCTTGACATTATACATTCAGTTGTGTATGATCAGCTGTAAATCACATATAATTTAATGTTATTGAGCATAGTTCCAAAGTTTTACATTTTCTGGAATTTAATCCAATGTCTTTGTTCTTTGGGAAATAACTTAATTTATCATTAGAATCTATATGAGTGTGGAACTTCTACTTCAATGTTATTTAGGAATTATATTAATGTCCTTCCAGAAAACTATGATCTTCAGGCAGAAGAGTGATCCTCACACTTTAAGCCTGCTGATTTCAAAATAAGGCTTCACTGCTGCAACAGATAAGACTGTCCTAGAACATCAAACGAGGATCAATTTAAGTTAAAGGACAGATCTGTTAATGCTATTGGTTGGGGATGGGACCTAGAAACAAAGGGGGACAAAAATGCTGATTGGAAGAATAGGGAGTTATAGGACAAGAGAAAGCAGACACATGGACATAAGCAGCTCAATTTCATGAATTTGTATGGTAGCTGAAAAGAGGAAATTCATTCCTGAAGACAGATCAACAAGTGCTCTAAAACAATAAGCAATGTTATGTTAGCACTGGCAGTCTATTACACATCAATATCCTTGTCAACTGTATATAATATAGTGTCAAAAATGATACTGTGGTGCTGAACTTTAATCTCCAGCTTTTTCTCATAATAGACCATCCTGGTGAGCAGTTCAAACTTGCTATTTATAAATATCCAGGGGGCCACAGTTTCCAACTCATCTATGAGATAAAGTCAGTGTGACAGAAGATGAAAGACATGGAATGGGGAAGGGAAGAAAGCTAACAGTATATTTTAGCTGAAAGCTTTTTTGCGTTCTACTTTTTGCTGCATTCATTCTCAGAACATCTATTTGGTTAATAATAACTATGTTCCCAAAACATATTGAACTCTCAAGGGTGAACTAGGGCTTTGCAAATATAAAACCAGATGTATAAGGTAGGAAATGGTAATTTTAATTCAAACTAATCCAAATAATATTATTTGGAATTTCATCTTTCTTGGTCCATCATACCAGGTAAACATGGAAAAGAGGTATTGGTTAATTTAGGGTTAATTCTTTATTTTGGTTTCCTGCAGTGACATAAAAACTTAGAGCAGCTCAGCAGAATGAGGCAACTTTAGGCCATTTCTGCAGATTTATTTTTTCTTCATACTTGTGGTTTTATTTCCTTTTTTTCCAAATAGGGAAGGGAGGGAGGGACATAGCTACCAGCCTCCTGGAGAAGACTGGGTTATTTGGGAAGGGCTGATCCAAACTTTTATGCATTTTGCGCAGCAGTGGGCAGACTGGGACAGCTATCAATATGAGATATTATTATTGTGCCTTCAAGTCAGGGGTGGGATATGACAGGGTTAACTACCAGTTCGGGATTTAAGAGCTTCCCTGCAGGCTATGAGCCACGCTCCTGTAAATCGTCATTAGCACGCTGCGTGCGGAGAAGCATCCTTTGAAACAGCCCTCTTTTCTTGTTTTTTTAACTGCAGCTGTGCCTCATTCAGCAGCTGAAGTTGAAAAATCAGGAAATAAAGATCAGGCAAAAGCCCAGATGGGCGGGTGGGCAAAAACATCAGCAGACATAGAACCAATTCTATGTCTGCTGCTCTTCAGAGCTACCGGTTCTACAGAGGTGGACAGAACCGGTAGAAACCTACCCCTGCTTCAAGTCAAGTGACTGCTAGGACAAATCTCTGCAGTTTTCTTGGCAATATTTCAAGAAATGGTTTGTCTTTGTCTGCTTCCTAAAGCTGAGGGAATGACTGGCCCAAGGTTCATGCCTAAGGCAGGACTAGATCTCATGGTTTCATGGTTCCTAGCCTGGTGCATTCACCACTTCACTAAACTGGCTCTCTTATGAGTATGAATGGAGCCAAGTGTTATGAATTTCTCTACTTCATTACAAGTCTGCTTAAACCTTGGAAATAGATAAGATGCATCTGTTTTAGGATCAAATAGTTGATCTCTCATCTGTCAAAATAGATCTCCATAAACAGATCTAGTTGTGATTTCAGGTAGCAAAATCACGAGACTGTAATTTCATTGTAATTTTCTGAGAGCTGGCATGAATTCATTAGTGTATAAATTAAGAGGTGATAGATAAATTGAAGCCAATGAATTCTTCCCTGTCTGTCTACAATATACCAAAATAAAAACTAATTTGCATGTTGGGAGTTGTTTTTATTTATAGATAAATAAATAGCTTGTTAAGTTGTACACTAAAATAAATCTTATTTTTATTCTCAATCATTTTTTAACTTTCTAAAAACACTTCCACACAATTAGTATGCCTTGAAAGACAGTAGTTAATATACAGTACATTATATATGAACACATATATTCTCCAGAAAACATTTCTTTCCTGGTTGTTTGTTACATTTAAAAGGTTTCAAAAGGTCTTACCATGACATTTCTATGTATGATTGTCCAAACAGGCAAGCAAACCTCTTAATATTTTCCTTCTATGGATGACATGATGATTCTCTCTCAAATCCCAGTAGGTTTAGAACAGCATTACTCATTCCTGCTTTCTATTATGACAACCAATTGTTAGAGATTAATGATGACAAAAGTAAAATAATGGCATTCTGGAAAGCAGGTTAGCGGGGTGGGGAGGGAATGGGATTTTGCAGTAACCTTCCCCCCAGGAGTGGGGTGGGAATAGAGATTTTACAGTATCCTTCACCTGCCACACCCACCAAGCCACGCTCACCAAGCCACACCCACATAACTGGTAGTAAAAAATTTTGAATTCCACCACTGGTTTGGGTGTGTGTCTAGTGCAGTTTGTTGTATGAAAGCAGTACTGTTTATAGTTGAAAATGGCACAGGGGTTGTCTTTTAATTTGAATTAAACTTTGTTATTTTCTGTGTAAGT
Organism: Notechis scutatus; assembly: GCF_049901735.1. Taxonomy (NCBI): domain Eukaryota; kingdom Metazoa; phylum Chordata; class Lepidosauria; order Squamata; family Elapidae; genus Notechis; species Notechis scutatus. Next base: position 37,196,148 of record NC_142014.1, read on the forward strand.
TTAGCCACAAATGGTTGGCTAATCATTGGACGGTCCCTTTGTGTCAAAATGAAAAAAAATAAAGGGTGGGGGGGTTAAAGGACCTATACCATTAATGTTGTTGGAGTACACTTATCCAGGAAGAATGTCAGATAGTGAATAATTGATATGGAGCATCAAACTGAGAATAGCTAGTTCCTACTGACGTCTTCTTAGGCAATCATATTACCAGTTTTAACCTTGCCAGGTTTCTTGATCTTATCACTATACAAAATTTTGAAGAATAATTGGAAGAATAATAAAATTTCCATGGTGGAGAAATGGATGATGTCAGACTTTGCAGATACAGCAAAACTGATCTTTTTGGTCAGGAAACAAACAGCAAAAACATTTCTGACAGGCTGGAAACTTTATATGGACTCTTTGCTGGGGAAAAAAAGAATTGATGATTTATGAAGATTAAGAATGATGTGTACTAAATATTTAAGAAAAAGGACAGTAAGATTGTAATTATTAGCCATTGAAATAGTCAATTGTTCCTTTAATTTCAGTTCTACAGAGATCTGAAATGTAAAATTATCAAACCTTTTTAGTTCAACATCCAGGTAATACTGATTCTTTTTCTTACAATTATCTTTTATCTGACTATCGTAATGCATCCATCTATCATCCTTAAGTTTTGTTTAATAACCAACAAGATTCAACAGGACTTTATTTATTTGTTAGATTTTAATGATCTGCTATCTTAAAGCACAGGTCTGAACTATACTCTTAGAATCCTGTGTCTTATTTAAACTTGCTCCAAGTTTAATAATAACAATAACTCTTAAACATCCCATTTATTTGTTTTTAGCTGTATTTTCAGTGATCTTTTTACTGAAGTTAACAGTATTAGTTTTCAAAGTACTTTATCAAAACTAAGAAAGTTTCACCTCTACTAGTTATGTTAATTTGTCTTTTATTCCATTTTATCTTATATTTATATTTTAAGTTACATAAGACTGGTCAATGACCAACATTCACAGGACTCCATTTTCAAAAACTATTTACCACAGATGTAATCCATTTTTATTTAAGTTCTTAAATATATTTATTACAAATGCTAGCTTTAAAGGAAATGATCATTTTTTGCAGTTTAAAAGAATACAAAATATTGTGGAAATAGTATTTGATCCCAGAATTTTCTGTCATAATCACATCTGTATCTGTATCTGTATCTGTATCTGTATCTGTATCTGTATCTGTCTATCTATCTATCTATCTATCTATCTATCTATCTATCTATCTATCTATCTATCTATCTATCTATCTATCTATCTATCTATCTATCTATCTATCTATCTATCTATCTATCACCGATCTTGTAGCAAATGACTCTGGGCTGAATCATATCAAATTCTAACCTACTTTTGTGGTTGCTCTATTCATAAACATTATTATAGATGTATGGTAATTTTCCTTTTCATATGAGAAGAAATATACTGATTTATATTATCAATTTCTTCTGCAATCATTCTGTGTACTAAAATAGGCTTTAGTTGCCTCTCCCCATAGTACTTAAGATTTCAGATGTTTATTTTATGTTCTGAAAATTCCCTCCCTCCCTCTCTTCTTTCCATGTTTTATATACTTTGCGGCTAATGTTCTAATGCCATTTGCTAGTTTTCATATTGATTGATAAGGAAGTTTTTGTTCAATTATTCTGTGTATGTTAGACTTCTGTTTTATTTTAAATGCTGCTGGTGGTTGATTTTCTCTTCAGATTAACATTTAACTTTTGAAATCACCCCAGTGCTCTCCATATTACCTGTAACAGAGTCTTAAGGAGTCGCAGGAGCTATCTCTTGACCTTTTGGTAGTTCAGTCACGTCCATAATTAAGTTCTGATTTGTATAGGCAGATAGATGGATTGTGATACGTATCAGCTGCCCTTCAACTTCACATTTTTAACAGCTGTTTTGAAGTTGTCTCTCGCTAATAATCCTACATATTAGTAAAAAAAGAAAGAAAAGTAGCTGCTGTGGGTTAGAATTTCTATTCAACCATTAATTTTGAATTGATCAAGGCCCAATTACAGTAATTGCTATGTCTTGTTTGGGGCACCGGCTTATTTAGAGAAACAGACAGGCTAAAATGAAGACAATAAGGATGATCAGTGTTGTGAACGAAAGAAATGTAATTAATAAAGATTCATTTGCCTAGCAGGATCGTAATCCTGCACGTCCTATTGGCCCATATAATGGCAAGTTGTGATTGGTTCATTCCGAGCAATCTGACTGGCTGTTGGCGGGCTGCGCCAAGGTTCAAACACTATCCATTGGTTATCCGGGAGCAGCTTACTCTATAAAAGAGTGACTGCTAGCCTGGGGTTTTGTCTCTGTTATGCTTGTTGAATAAAGAGCTGAAGTTCACGGTTTACAGTCTGGTCTCCATTCATTAACCCATGCCTCAAACTTAACACTGGCGACGAGGGTGGGATGCGGAGACAATAGAGCTGAATAAACCCTACAGAGCACCAACCGAAGCACGTGGCTGAGAGCGCATCTACATCGGCAGGATGTCAGGTGGCGCTATACCACCCACTCCTTTTGACCCGGAAAAGGAAGACTGGGAGTTGTATATGGATCGGTTCCAAATGTTTCTAGAAACCAACAATTTGAAAGACGCAACAGCCGGAAAGAAGCGGGCGGTATTCTTGACCCATTGTGGACCAGCCGTTTTTAGAATGGCGAAGGCGCTCGCGAAACCGGCTGAAGTGACAGCAATGGATTGGGACAACCTCGAGCCTATCCTACGGGCTCATTATGCCCCCGCCATACCAACGTTGGTTTAGAGACACGAATTTTATCAACGGGATCAGCGGAAGGGTGAAAGTATTGCAGACTTCATCGCTGACCTAAGAAACCTGGGAGGCCTCTGTGGGTTTTCAGACCTAGAAGAAGCTATGCGAGACCGCATAGTTCTGGGGTTAGATGACCACGCAGTACAGAGCAAGATCATGGCAAAGAGGGACATTGATCTTGCAGATGCCATTGCTGACGCTACTGCAGCAGAGGCAACCAAGAAGTCGGCCGCTCGAATGCGCCGCACCAATGCACCGCTCCGTCAGTTCGCCTGTGAAGCCTCGCCTCAACTAGAAAGACACGCAGCGACAGCGCACCACAAGGACCTCGAGTCCCAATCTGAGAGCGATGAAGAAGAGGTTAACAGACTTCGGGCCGAACGAGATCAACAAACTCTAAAACTTCAGCGCCCATGTGCGGGTTGTGGGGGAAACCACCCGCGATCCTGTTGCAAATTCCTCGACGCAATCTGCCATTCCTGTGGGAAGAGAGGCCACATCGCACGGGTCTGCAGAAGTAAGAGGGAATTCAACACAAACAAAAAGGAGAACAACCTCCGCCAAACCACAGGGAACCTCCCTGCAAATCGGGATCGTTTGAATAACCAATGGAACAACCATGCCTACAGCAGCAAAACATCTGCTCTTCCAGCAAGACGAGAAGAGGCACACCAGACTATTATTATCGGCCACGCTTCGTCATTAGACAAACAAAAGATCCGAGTGGAAGTGGCCATCGAGAACAAACCTTGCCAGATGGAAGTCGACTCCGGATCGTCCCTCTCAATGGTTTCCTGGAAGACCCTTAAACAGCTGATCCCTACCATCCGTCGGCAAGACCTCAAAACACAGAAAATCATCCTCAGAGATTATCAGGGGAACTCGATCCCAGTCGTCGGAGTGAGTCAAGTCCATGTATCTTTTAAAGATCGTGCCGTGTCTCTCCCATTAACTGTCGTCGATGGGGACCGGCCCAGCTTACTAGGCCTACAATGGTTCGCCCCACTCGGGATCGAGGTGGCCGGCATTCACCAGGCTGGAAGCGACGATTGGGAAGAGAGCATCATCCAGGAATTCCACGACGTGTTTTCGGACAACTTAGGCAAGTACAAGGGGACCCCTATATCATTTAGCCTCAATCCAGAAGTAGCCCCTATCCGCCTTAAGCCTCGTCGGGTGCCGTTCGCCCTTAAATCCAAGATTGACGAACAACTTGATAAGTTAATAGCCCAAGGGATGTTGGAGCCTATTGACCACGCCGTTGGGAAACCCCAATCGTAACCCCCATCAAACTGGATGGGTCGTTCAGAATTTGTGGAGACTACCGTGCCACTCTGAACCACGCACTCCAACAGAGCGCTTATCCGGTGCCGGTGGTTCAACATCTTCTCCACTCCCTGGGCGGCGGAAAGATCTTTGCAAAGTTAGACTTAGCGCAAGCTTATCAACAACTACCCGTTGATGCGGAAACCGCAGAGGCACAGACTATCGTTACACACCGAGGTGCCTTCAAATGCAACAGACTCCAGTTCGGAGTGAGTGTAGCCCCAGGGATATTTCAGAGTCTAATGGAGAGACTTTTACAGGGAATAAAAGGGGTTGTACCATATTTCGATGACGTGTTAATTGCTGCCCCAAATAGAGTAGAGCTTGAAAGGCGTCTCAGATTGGTTTTACATAAATTTAAGGACGCCGGCCTCAAGGTTAAAAAAAATAAATGTCAACTATGCACTGAAAGGGTAGAGTTTCTCGGATACCTCCTCGATAAACACGGTATTCACCCTACTGAAAACAAACTCAGGGCAATCAAGAACGCCCCAAGACCTAAAAATAAGACTGATCTCAAGGCTTTCCTGGGACTTATTAACTTTTACAACATCTTCTTGTCCCAGAAGGCGACCGTAGCTGAGCCCCTACATAGACTTCTCGACAAGAAAGCCACCTGGGTCTGGGGACATCGAGAAAAACGCTCTTTTCAAAAAGTGAAAGATTTATTAACATCCGACACTGTGCTAATGCAGTACAATGAGACTTTGCCACTAAATATTACGTGTGACGCATCACCATTTGGGGTTGGAGCCATTTTGAGTCACGTGTTAACAAACGGGCATGAAGCTCCCATTGCGTACTTTTCGCGGACATTAGCGAAGGCTGAACGAAACTATAGCCAACTTGACAAACCGGCTCTTGCTATTGTATCGGCCGTGAAACGATTTCATGAATATGTCTACGGGCGGCCCTTTACTCTAATTACAGACCACAAGCCTTTACTTGGCATTTTAGCAGGAGATAAACCAACCCCATACATATTATCGCCTAGAATGACTCGCTGGTCAGAATTCCTAGCAGCCTACAGCTACGTACTGCAGCATCGCCCGGGGAAAGCCATTCCCCACGCTGACGCTTTGAGCCATTCCCCACTTCCGGAAACCGTCAGCGACCCAGCTCCAACCCTCACCACGCTGCAAATTGAAACCCTCAACTCACCGCCACTAACGGCAAGAGATATCGCCGCCGGCACAAAATGAGACTCTATCCTCGCAAAAGTTCTCAGTTGGGTCGAACGCGGGTGGCCAGTCGAAGAAACCCCCGCCATTTTCACGCCGTTCAAACACCGGCAAACGGAACTATTCTCCCAGAAGGGCTGCATCCTATGGGGAGATAGAGTCGTCGTGCCAGAGAAACTACAGCGACTTGTGTTGAAAACCCTACACGAAGGACATCCGGGCATCGTCCGCATGAAGGCTCTCGCTCGAAGCTACGCGTGGTGGCCAGGCATCGATAAACAAATTGAAGCCTGGGTTACCACATGTAGAAACTGCCAAGAGGTCAGCAACGCGCCACCGAGAGCAATTCCCACCGAATGGGAAACTCCTCGAGGCCCGTGGTCCCGCATCCACATTGATTTCGCGGGACCCACGAAAGGACACACTTTTCTCCTAACCGTGGATGCCTACTCCAACTGGCTCGAAATCCACAAGATGAAAAGCACAACTACTGACTCGGTCATTAAAAAACTAGATAGATTATTTGCAACACACGGTTTCCCGGACGTTCTAGTTTCCGACAATGGACCCCAGTTTACGGCCCTCACCTTCGAACAATACTTGGCGGACCGGGGCATCTGCCACGCCTTAACTTCGCCGGCTCACCCTGCAGCAAACGGTAGGGCTGAACGGATGGTCCAATTCCGTAAAAAGATACTCCAAAAAATGGATCCGGGGAACATCAACGCTAGATTGAACAAAATACTCTTACTACAACACATTACCCCCCACAGTGTCACCAACAAGACCCCAGCTGAACTTTTAATGGGGCGGAAGCTTCGCTCCCACCTCGACCGACTACACTCGTCTTACTCGCCAGAGAAACCCTGTGGATCCAGCGGAACGTATCGCCAATTCAAGGTAGGCGACTTGGTCTACGCAAAAAACCTTTCCGGCAAACCGCTGTGGGTCCCAGCCACCGTAGTCTACCTCACTGGCCCTAGATCTTACCGCCTTAAAACGACAGACGGCAAGATATGGAAACGCCACATAGACCAACTCCGATCTCGTTTACAATCAAATACTCATGACCCTCCGGACTTCCAAACTCAGGGGGGAGGGAATATTGAGGGGGACGAAGACTGCATAGACAACGACGAAATCGGGGACAGACGGCCACTAAACCAAGTGCCCGCGCCACCTGAAGAAGGTCCGGGATCGGGGGCATCCTCCCCGCAGAGGAACATCATAGCGGAAACATGCCGCCCGATCCAGGAATGGACTTAAGGGACTCTGATAGTGTCGCGGAATCAACCCCGGGCGAAGACGAGCCTTGCGTTCCACCGGAACCGAACTTTAAACAAAAACCGGTGGAACAGCGAAAATCGAATAGACAGGTAAAACAACCTGCATACCTGCGTGATTACATCACCACGGCCGTCAAATGAAACCCAGGGGGGAGGGGTGTTGTGAACGAAAGAAATGTAATTAATAAAGATTCATTTGCCTAGCAGGATCGTAATCCTGCACGTCCTATTGGCCCATATAATGGCAAGTTGTGATTGGTTCATTCCGAGCAATCTGACTGGCTGTTGGCGGGCCGCGCCAAGGTTCAAACACTATCCATTGGTTATCCGGGAGCAGCTTACTCTATAAAAGAGTGACTGCTAGCCAGGGGTTTTGTCTCTGTTATGCTTGTTGAATAAAGAGCTGAAGTTCACGGTTTACAGTCTGGTCTCCGTTCATTAACCCATGCCTCAAACTTAACAATCAGAATCTAGAAATTAAATGTTATTGAGGCTTGGGCATGTTTAGTTGTAAGACGGCTGATGTTTAGTTGTAAGATGTTATTGAGGCTTGGGCATGTTTAGTTGTAAGACGGCTGATGAGGAATGATGTAATAGACACTTGAAATGATACATACAGATAAAGACCAAGGTCTGTTTCATTCCAGAGTGTAGGTCATAAAACAGTGGATATAGGCTGCAGTAAGGCAGTTACTACTGAATGTTTGGGGGCAGGAACTTCTTAATGTAAGATAATTTTGAAAGTGATCTAAAGATATAAAGGTCTTCCCTTCCTTAGAAGAGTTCAAGCAGAAGATAGACAACTATCAGACCAGCATGCTTTAATTTAAATTCCTTCACAGAGGAGGAAGCAAGCACTGTGGTTAAAGGATTTTATGATATGATTATAAGATCCTGTTCATTATGGTGTTTGGTTACCTTAGAATTCAATAGATTACAGTGGATAAATATGATATGCCTCCCATGGAAACATAACTCCTAAGTTATAGTTTTATATTCCAGTCCAGCAAAAGTTTTTTTTAAATTCAGAATATTTAAATGCTTTGTTGTTTTTCTATCTAAAACTAACAGGCCTCAGAAAACTAATTTGTATGTTAATACTTACAAAAGTTTTTGCTGCAGTATAAAATTGTTCTGATTATTATATCTCTCTTTTATTGCTTTTTTTGCCAAAAGTTATTTGCAAATAAAATTGGTCAATCCATCCAATTAGAAAGATATGGTTACTGTTAATATGAGCTTCTTTTTAAGTCAACAGTGAAGGGAAACTTATTTACAGATCCTTAGGACACATCATTTTGTGCAGCTTTGTCACAGAATGTTATTAAAAATGAAATATAATTAGATGACAATTTCAAAGTTCCATGTATTAAAATTGGGTTCCAACACATTTCTGGAGTGTGACCCTCACCTTGATATTGAAAGCCTCATAAAAGCTGCACATATTGAATTATATTACAAGCTACTCTAGAATTTACAGAAGTTTCCATTTGTGAGTAACGATGCATGAAGAAATACCACAGACACGGTAAGTATAAAAAATCTTATTGTCATCTTTTTAGAACAGCAAATAGAAAATGTCCATAGTTGGTAACACACACACACAAATAAAAAAATTAAGATGCTTACAAGCATCTTGCTATGAAAGAGGACATCAAATAAAAATTGTTACCATTAATTTAAAGGACAGCAGGATTAGACAGGACTTAGGTCAATGGGTCCAAAGCAAATAAAGATGACATTAAATCTTCTGCAATATCACAGAAGGTTCTGAAGGGTTTATTGGTCATTCATGCCAAAAAAACATACTACAAGTCCCCAATTTGTGTTTGTTCAAAGGCTACCTTGGATGCCACATCACTGGCATTCGGTGATGAACCATATAATGTGATTAGCCATCCTATGTCTAAGAAGCAATGGATGTAAACTGATCAAGGAGAGAAGCAACCTGGAACTAAGGAGAAAATCCATGACAGTTAGAACAATCAGTGGAACGACTTGCTTCCAGAAGTTGGGGTGCCCCAACATTGGAAGTTTTTAAGAAGAGATTAGACAACCATTTGTCTGAAATGGTGTAAGGTTTCCTGCCTGAGCAAGGGATTGGACTAAAAGACCTCCAGAGTCCCTTCCAACTCTGTTATTCTGTCTTAAAAGAAATTAAAATGCATTTAATCTATCAGAAGAAACAGGAAATAATATAGCATACATTTCAGATTGTGTTGTAATATTATTTATTTTCAAGATATATTTTAAAATGAAAAATGCTGGTTGTTGAAGAGATTTTTTTTTCAGACTAGACAAAATTTCAAGGTTCTGTAGTCAGCATTCTTTTTCTACAATCGACAGTTTTTCTCCTCTTTTCCTCCGTTGGAGCTTGCTATAAATTCTGATTACTCTGCTTGGCTGTTTTAATCTCCCATCATAACTGCATCAGCAGGGGTTCTTTTATATGTTTTCAGGGACTGTTATGCATACATTGTAATCTTTTTCATCTTGCACTGGGTTTTGCTCAGGCCTTAATTTATTAGTATCAAGGTTATCGCAGACTCAGATGACCTTTCTACCTTCTGAATGGCTTGCTTTTATAAAATCTTTCTTAACCACAGGCATCTGAATGTATGGGTAGCCATGCTGGTATATAAATCTTGACTCATCTCTCTAATTACAAAAAGCATTTCTGTAGATCTCACTTTTTAAATTTGACACTTTACTTGTCTAGTATTACCAAAACAAATGGGACGCATGCCTTTCTCTTGCAAATCTGAATTTTAAAAAAATGCTTAAATGATCCCTAAGGGTCAGAGGGGCTCGTTATTCATAGTTCCCAAAGCACCAATCCATGAAATTGTGTAAGAATCTACATTTAGAGATTTGGCTAAAATATGTGCTTATTAATTTATCATTAACTGAGCCAAACAGCTTTATAATAGGGCTATAAAATTTTTATAGTGTTTTTTTTTTTGAATGCTATTAAGTGCAGCAACAAATATAGACTGTGTTATATCAAAATACATGGAGTATACATATATAGTGGCTTTTGTTATAGAAATATTTTTTCTATTCTTGGCTTTCCATATATGTTAGATTTATACTGAATTAGGGGCATTGTATCTGCCATTTCATCTCAAAAGAAGATGTTTTAATTAAATCCCAGGGATGCCATGCATTTAAATTGTTTGATTGAGCAGGAGAATTTGTTGTTTTACCAAAATACTCTATGAAGACATTATATTAATAAAAAAGGCTATTGAGGGTTACCATTAGAATAGGAAATAGTTGGAATATCTTCAATAGGTCGTACTATTTACAGAGAGGGTAAACTGCTTCTCCAAAACTTTTTTTTAATTTAAAAGAAGCAGTGTAAATATCCAGAATGAGCAATATACCACTCCACAGAATTCTGTTTCTAAACCTATTAAACGGTACACTTTCTTACACGAAAGTAATTTAAACACCTGAGTGTTTACACTGGTGACTTCTAGGTTGACTACTTTAATCTGTTATATGCTCTACAGTTTTTATATCCGATCTCAGTTGGTACATAACTTGGCAATCAGGCTGGCTTCTGGAAGAATTCAAAGAGACCATATTACAGCTGTACTGAACACCTTAATTGCTTTTCAGGTTTGTTTTACTTATTTAGACAATTTATAGCTGTTCATCTCACAGTCGGGATTTTGGGCAGCACACGAAATATTAAAACCAAAACATAACCTGCCAGATGGAACTCAACATTAACAATAACGTATAATCTATGTCTGGGTCTAAAAACAAACTACTTTTAACCCATACAAACCAAACAAACCAATCCAACAAAAGGACACCTTTAACTGGCTGAAGTGCCTAGAACATCTAGATCTTAAGAATTGCAATACCGATTGGGAACGTTTGTTTCTTGATGAACAAACCAATCTTCAAAGCTTGATGTGGCATAGGTTCAGGTTACCTGAGATGGTGTCAGCCCTTGGAAACAGCCAAATCAAGGAACAGAAAACACAAGGAAGATAGGTAGTCCTCTACTTACAACCATAATTAAGCCCAAAATTTCTGTTGCTAAGTGAGGCAGTTGGTAAGTGAATTTTGCCCTATTTTATGACCTTTTTGACATAGTTGTTAAGTGAATCACCGCATTTGTTAAGTTAGTAACATGGTTGTTAAGTGAATCTGACTCCCTCATTGGCTTTGCTTGTCAGAAAGTCACAAAAGGTGACCGAATGATCTTGGGACACTGCAATCATCATAAATACGAATCAGTGGCCAAGCATCTGAATTTTGATCACATGATCAGGGGAATGTTGCAATGGTCGTAAGTGTAAATAATTGTCATAAGTCCCTTTTTTCATTGCTGTGGTAACTTTGAATGGTCACTAAATGAACTACTGTAAGTCAAAGACTACCTGTAATGGTACTCTATTTATTGTTATGGGGTAAAATATAACATCTTGAAGTCCTGCCAGAGATTCCATTTTCCCTGATATATCAACAATGATCAATTAAGGTGGGATTGTCTAGTGTTCTCCTCTTTCCAAGGGCTACACTTACTTAATGAGTCTGGCATTCCTTCTTCAGGGGTGTTTCTATACTTCTTTACAAATATCATATTTCTATTTGCTGAGATAATTGAGTAGTTGGTTTATAGTACTATGGATGTGAATTAGGGTACAAACTTTGCTGTACTGAATTAATTTTATTGTTTAATTTTTCTAAAAACATAATCTGTAGGGAGAAATAGATTTTTATGTTTAAGTTGGCCCAAAGGGAGTGGGGAGCAACAGGGAAAAGAAAGACATTAATAGCATACACTATTGAGTCTATTTCAGTAAATATATTGAAAAATTAATAGAATGACTTGGAGAAAATCTCATTATCTACTTATAGTCTAGCCTGATCTTCTCAGAACCACTAGACATAGCAACCTTCTTTAAAAAGATAATATTAAAAAATGAAAGTTTTAACTCCTTTAGAATCCTAAATGGCAATGGAGCTAATTTAAAATGTGGACAATATCTACATAAGAGAAACTGTCCACTTTCTGTATTAGTTTGTTTGCCATTAGAAACAGATTCGATTGGGTATGAGATGATATCGCCATAATAAATGGGTGAGATGTAAAATAAAAATGGCAGCAAGGAGGTTTTCCATACTTCTAGGTAAGGAATTGGCTTCTTCAGAAGGAGGAATCTTCTCTCTGAAGTAGAATGCATACTGCAGTCACTCTGTACAATAAATGTGTTAGCTCACACAGCTCTGAATTTGAATTCAGTTCAATCCATCTATGCAGAATTTAATCTTGAACATTTCTGAGATGTTTCTTTGGCATGAAAAGAGAATATTAACTTAACCTTGTTTTTATGCCTATTTACCCATTTGATTTTCCTTCTGGCAGTAGGTTTGAGATACATAGATCTGATCCAAATGGTATTTTTTATTTACAGCATTACTCCAGTTATATGTAAAAGGAAATATCCTTTCACAGCATTTCATTTTCAGTGAAAAAATGTTTTATTAGCTTGCAAACCAAATAAAAATATTTCCAAATATTTGTTTGTCAGATTAAAAAAAAATCTTAAGCAAACATTGTTCATGTACCTTGTGTATTTAAAATATCAATTTTTATTATATGCATACATTACAAAAATGGGTTTTTGATCCATTCCTGTCACAATTACAGGTATCTTCTTATTAAGTAGCTATTAGGTAGTGGAGTACGGCATAAGTGATGTCTGGAAATACAGGAAGTCCTTGACTTACAACAGTTCATTTATTGATTGTTCAAAGCTACAGTGGCATTGAAAAAAGTTATTTATGACCATTTCTCACAAATATTTGTAGCATTCCTATGATCACATGGTCAAAATTCAGATGCTTGGCAACTGGTTCATACTTATCACCCTTGCTGTGTCCCAAGGTCCTGTGATCCCCTTTTGCTACCTTCTGACAATCAAAGTCCGTGGAAGCCAGATTCACTTAACAGCCAGGTTAACTAACAGGATACTAACCTATCAACTGCAATGATTCATTTAACAGCTGTGGCAAGAAAGGTCATAAAGTGGGGCAAAACTCAACAAATGTCTCACTTAACAATAGAAATTTTGTGCTCAATTTTAGTTGTAACTTTTTTGTATCTTAATAAATAAGCCTTATTTAAAATGGTGAAGATTTTAAACACCTGCATGCAAAGAAAGAACTTTATTAAGCTGATCACATACATGTGCGTATATGGAAAAGAGTATGCACTGTGGAAAATTATATTAATTATCATCAGCTGAATGAACATGTTTTAAAGAACAAGCTTTAGGTGTATGATGAGATCAGCATTTAATGAAAACCTATGGAAATGATTGATTATTTATTTTGGAAAGAACTTGACTTGGCAAGGGACTGATTGTAATGGATATAATATTATTAGTCTTCTGTGTCCCATATTGTGCCTCACAAGGACAGGGGAATATTTGATTAAGTTAAAGGGCAGTAAATTTCAAATGCAATAAAACAGAATACTACTTTAGACTTAAAACTGCAAAGCTCTTGTATTTTATGTTATGGGAAGTTTGCTGAGGATTGATAGAAGAACTGCAATTTTAAGGCCCTGTGGAAAAGAAACTAAGAATAGCAAGAATAACAATGCCATAATTGAACTTATCTTGTCCCTTCCCTATAAAATCAGAATTTTTCATGTCCTAATCCCGTGTGCCAGGGGAAGTAATGTCAGTGACCCAACAACTTTTTGTTATTATTGTTTCTCTGTTAGACGAAGCATCTCAACCTTGAAATCATTTTTTTTATAATAAAGTTTTATTTGGGTTTTCACACATACAAAATACAAGTAAAACATCTTTTTTGAAAATAACATGGTCCCGGGTTGAACTTCTTTATACAGACACAAAACTCAATTTCATGCTCCTTTTTGTATTCTGTTCCATATCTTATACTATTTTACATTTTCTATATAGTTTTTCCCCTCTTTTAATTTTATCAATTTTATTTTGATTATCTCCTTGAAATCATTTTTAATGACACTTCTCAGTGTTACAATTCAATGCTCCTCAAGTTTGGCATTTTTAAAAGGTGTGGATCTCAATTTCCAGAATTCCCTAGTAAACATGCTGGTGAGAATTCTAGTAGTAGAAGTCCACACATCTTAAAGTTCTCAAAGTGGAGTAACAGTGTTGTAATGCATTGATGCCTTCCTAATAGGATCACCTCAGAACATAATTACAGAAAAGATCCAGCTCTCATCTTACCATCAACTTGAGAGTTGTTCCATTTCCCTTATTACCAGGGGTGGTATTTTACTGGTTCGGCCCGGTTGGGCAAATCGGTAGCTCTAAGGATCAGCTGGGAGCGAACCAGTTCAGTTTGCTCCAACGATCAGCTGTTGGGCCCATCCGCCCACCTGGGATCTAGGCTGTACTTTATATCCTGTTTTTTAAGCTCAGCTGATTCACACAGCAGCTGTTTAACACTACAGGGATTGATGGAGAAGGACAGTAGCAAAGCGTGCATTCACTGAATCGGTTGTTACACCGGTTGAATTACACCCCTGCTTATTACAGAAGGGAATTCTTCAGACTCTGGAAAACAAGAATGACAGTATACCTGCACATAAGACTGGCATTTGTTGCATATATGTCAGTACATCAATTGTTCTTGAATCCTGTGACTGAGGAGGACGAATTTTGTGCAATAAATAGACATTGTATCTCCAAGAAATGTTGATTTTCCTAGCAAAGCAGATTATTCCAACCTTAAAACTCCAATCTTAATGCAGAAAGGGGACATTTGGGAAGCGTCCTGTGTAAGAAATTGCAGACTTACTGATAACCCTGGTTTATTTAAACAACTAGTTTGAGATAACTATTTAGATAATGACAACAGTTTCCTACATTCCTCTCCTTTTTTTAAGATTAGTAATTATTAGACAATCTTGTGACCTTTGAGAAAAAGGTAACACAGACTGATGTGATCAGAAGGAACATTACATTTTAAGGCTAACAATATTTTTTTTATCCTAATGCTGGGTGGTCCTGTGATCAACTAAGTATATAGCATAAATAGAAAAATAATTGTAGTGGGAATGAACTTCAGTAATAAGTCAATATTTACTGACCTAAACATATAAACAGAATAACCAGAGGTAGGCAAAAATGTAGTTGAAGCAGGAGTGACTTCCCACTTCCTACAGGAGACAGTGCAAAGTATTATTGGCTCTGTATAACTGATAAAGCAAGCAATATGTTTTATAGTTTTAATAACTGCTTGCAGTTATACCTGAGAGGAATTGAAATTTGTAGCCTGAACCTAGGCTTCATCTGTGTGAATAGTAAAGAAGCTTGGGTTATTTAATTCTTGCTCAGAGAGGAGAGCCATTGCCTGAACAGTTTCTGCGTCAATTTATCTTGAAATTGTGTGAATTCCTGCTCTCTCCCTTTCTATGAGAGTGGACTTGACAACAGTGGCTATCTTTCTCTTGGACTTGGGCACTTGGATTGCTTCTTGGAAGTATCAACTCCAGGGCTGACACAAGCCTACTACTGCCTGAACCCTTGCAACCAAAATGATACGCTGATTTATGACTTTATAACCAAATACACCTGTAAATATATTTTCTGAGTTATGCCTGGCTGTAAAGGCAAGTCCTGAATCCAAGAAACATTGAAGCAAAGGCTAACCCCATATTTCAGCTTTCTTTCCATAGAACAGGGATCCTATTCTTTAAAAAGCTCTAAAACAGGATTGTGTAACTTTTTATAGGCCAAAAGCCATCTTGGTCTATCATAGCATGACAGGAGCCACACTTTAAAAAGTTTTTTTTATCTAGTTTATTTGTGGTCACAGAACAAAACACAAGTACAACAAAAGAAGAACATGGGAACAATTGGTCACCAAAAACTTGACTAAGGGGAATTACAGAGTTCTCCTCTGATGGTTACAGCTCTTAAAAAAAATTGGAAACCAAAGAAGTGATATAGGAGGAGCCATCCCCTAGACAATATAAGAACAAATTACTAACATTGGGTCTAGAAGGGTCTGTTTCAAGGAGCGACAGTAACTTAGATCTGCCTGCATTATACATAGGGCAATATAAAAGGACATGCTCCACAGTTTCAACCTCAGCTCTGTCACAGGGGCATAGCCGCTCGTTAATCGGGAGCCTCTTAAATCGCCCATCCAGTAGTGCTGAGGGCAAGACATTAAAACGAGCTAGGGAGAAAGCTCTTCTATACTTGGGAATGGTTAGAGTGTAAAAATAAGAAGCCATCTTCAGTCCGTAATTATTAAATTGGCTGAAGATCAGAGGGGAGCAAGTTTTGTTAGCTCTGGCTCGTAGATATTGCAAGTCAATGTCCACAAACCGTTGGACTACCCTAAATTGGGCGTCCTTAAGGCCATAATCTCCCATGGCATCCCCTGTAAAACCTAGCAGGTGTAATTTCTTCATCAGCTCCCTCTCCCAATGAGAAATATAAGAGTCAGCAAACGCCAGGGAGAGGTAGCTACCAGGAACTGCCAGAAAGAGCACCTGAAACCACCATTTAAAGGTGTTAATCCACGCCATACATTCGACTGATTGAGAGCCCAGTTCCAGGTACATCGGAGCAAAACCAACACAAGGAGGAAGACCCAGAAGTTTTCTAAAAAAGACAACCTGGGTTCTTTCAATACAATCCTTGAAGCCCCGTATCCATATGGGAATTCCATAAAGAGCCAAAGTTTTGGCTTTGTAAATATGCAGAGAAGAAAAATAAACTGGCCTCCTTGGGTATAAAAAAATCTTAAAATCTGCTGGTGACTACAGGAGGCCGAGTTCAGCACCTGGGTTCGATGTCTAGTCCAAGCACTGGTGTTCTGAAATTGAATACCTAAATACTTAAAATGGAAAACCTGCTCAACAGCATTACCATTGATAGCCCAGCAATACAATTTCCGGGCTCTAGAGAATACCAATACTTTGGATTTGTCGTAATTAATAGACAAGTGGTTCTCAGCACAGTAGGACCCAAATGCAGAAAGTAATCTTTTCAGATTACTTTTCAGGTGTTGGCAGATACTATGTTTCCCTGAAAATTTAAAAAGTAACAATAGAGCCTAGCCAAAAACTCAAGTTGATATCACTTTAACAGTTATTAAAATTAAATATACAGTAGGTTGTAACTCTCTGTAGTAGAGAATTCCTTTTAAATATATTTCAGACAGCCATTAAATATTAATATTGAGTATAATTCATATATGCTATTATAGTCTATTAAGATAACACGATAAATTGCAACATCTTAGATTCGTTTTGCAGAAGTGTAAAAAACTGATAGATCTTAGCAATAATAATAATGCTCAGTAAGTAGTTTTGCTTGAAATTTTTAAAATAATTTTGAAAAAAGTTATACCTTACAACCTCCTTCAATGATTCTTGCTGTTTTTTACTATCTATTTGCTATAATACATACATTGTACATGAATTCAGCATAAGCATCTGGTTCGATTCCTGCTTTTAGGTATTTTAATGCAAATACTACATTATTAAAGGGCAATTTTCTATTAGTTAAGGCTGCAGTATATCACCTGCAAATCTCCAGAAAACCACTAGATGAAAGGAGGATGCAGGGTTTGGGTTGTTTCCCCTAACCCCCCTCCCCCATTTTAAGTCTAGAACATATAGTGTTGAAAAGTGTTGCTAATTGCCCTACCAGAAAAGTAACATAACAAAAAAAGAGCTACAAAACTCTTTGGTATAGAAACACACAGAGTTACAGTAATGGAAACTGAAAAATTATGCTTGGTGAAATTATGAATTGAAAGAGGCAGTGTGGGAGGAAAAAAAATGAGACAATGGTAGCTGGAAAAAAATGAGGATGAGAGAAAGACATTTCATAATGTGGCAAGAGTTTAGAAGACATTGAAAATCACTTGAAGGGAAAAAAATGGAATAGCTGCAGAATGGCTTCTTCATTGGTAGTATCTACTTGGAAACATTCCTGAAATAGTATTTATTACTTATTCTCATATGTAATAATGTCTGATCTGTGTGTTTAGCTCTATAGTATTCATGCTTTTTCATATAGTGAAAAATCTCTGCCTTTATCATATGAGGAAAAAGTGCATAAAATGGAGAAAACATTGCAGGTCATCACATATTAGTAGGAGCAGAGCATACATATAATTTATGTCTTGTGCATTCAGACCCTATCCAGATAAATGAGACTAGTAAGTACCCTCCTAATCCTCACCCTACCCTGCATTCAAAATGCCAAATTAAGAAACTTTTCTATATTATTCTATCTTTAATACTTTGGCCTGATGTTTAGCTTGATAATGTATGCATAATATAATATGGCAATTTGTTGTTATCATCATGAAATATAGTTTATAATAACAAATAATGCTTGCTAAAGCAATTTAATATCCACATTTAGAATGAAAAAAACAAAAGACTCTGAAACTCTTGAAAACCAAAGGAAAAATTATTCTTTGTGGAGAAACAAGAAAAATATAAATTGCCCCTTTCAGTTCTATTCAAAGCTAATTAAGGGTTGTACATCCAATTCTTGTCATGAAATACTCTTACTTGGGTTTTTAAACAATCTGAATCAATGCAACTGTGACACATAATACCACATTGTCCAATTTATTATTCTTGGCTTTAGATGTTTTTTTTAATCCAAATGATTACCTCATCCAATTTAGAATATGTGACAAAAACAAGTAGTACGATGAGTGCCATCAAGCAATTACCCAGTTTTTATTTTTGCAGGAAATTAAACCCCTTTAGCACATATCATCTGTCATTGTGCAGTCCTTCTTCCACTCAAGACTGACTTAGTTCTGATATCACATTAAAGCAGAACTTACAATACAATGTCCAGCACTTCAGTTCTGAACCAAAAAAGTGCTGTAGACATTTTATTAAATCTAGTGTTGGTGAAAAAATAATTCCTTAAATATGGAATGAAAGCCAGCCATACAAATATACTTAAATACTCTTGAATTCTTTAGTGTATTTCCTAATACACTAAATTAATAGGATGTAATTACAACTGAACTCAGTACAACAGCAGTACATCAGACTGTATTGTTAAACTTTTGCTATGTCATTTCCTTATATGATGAAAATGAAAGCGGACCTACAGGGGAAGGAAAATGAGCTATTCTATTTATAAGAGTATCCCTGTAAGTGGCAATTCCTTGCCAATTTTGGCTGACCTTAGAAGCTAAGCTGGGTCAACCCTGGTTAGAATTTAGATGGTATACAAGCTGGGAATATTCCTGAGCTGTAAATTGGTCCGTGAAGAAAAAAAAGCCAAGGAAAGGCAATGCAAAACCATTTTCATAACACTGCCAGAAAAGTAAAATATGTGATTACCAGGCATCACTAGGCCCCTCAAATACTGGGATATTGCTATCTAGACTAGGGAAAAGAAGGACTAGTGGTGAAATGATAGCAGTATTCCAGTATTTGAGGGGCTGCCACAAAGAAGAGCGGGTCAACCTATTTTACAAAGCACCAGAGAACAAAAAACAATTGATGGAAACTAAACAAGGAGATAAGCAACCTGGAATTAAGGAGAAACTTCCTAACAGTGAGGACAATTAACCAGTGGAACACCTTAGCTTCAGAGGTTGTGGGCGCTTCATTACTGGAGGTTTTTAAGAAGAGACTAGACAGCAACTTGTCTGAGTTGGTATACGGTCTCCTATTTGAGCAGGGGGTTGGACTAGAAGGCCTCCCAAGGTGCCTTCCAGCTCTATTCTGAATTGAATTGAATGATTATACTTTTATTTATATGAACAAGATTTTCTTGTATTGGATGAATATTTGGGATTTTCTAATGTATTTCCTTAATTTATTAAGCATATCACACATATCTTTAGAAAGCTAATGAGCAGGGGTGGGATTCAATGTTTTTAACAACAGGTTCTGTGGGCGTGGCTTAGTTGGTGGGCATGGTTTGGTGGTCATGTGAGTGGCTGGGCGTGGCCAACTCAATATCACTCACATCGAGGCATGCATCTCCTCGCCTCGCCTCTCATGACTGTGGGGATGCTGCAACAGTCGTAAGTGTGAAAAACAGTCATAAGTCACTTTTTTCAGTGCCATTGTAACTTTGAATGATCACTCCACACAAGCAAAGTACCAGCAAAGGAGGAGAAAAAAACTCCAGAGAAGTTCCTGAGACAGGAAGTCTAGTCCTGCCAAGAATGGTTAATGGAAAGGCAGTTTCTGTAAGCAACACCAGAATGTTTCCTTCCTGCCTTCCTTACAGGATTAGGCCAGTAATTTCTTCTAATAGCCAGTTCTACGAACTGCTTAGAATGTTAACAACTGGTTCTAGTGAATAGGTGCCAACCTGTAGAATCCCACCCCTGCTAATGAGCCTTAAGAGCCTTGGTGAAATTAGGAAATGAAGGCAACAGAGAATGAAAGAACAATTTTAAAAAATCAGATGGCATTCCCGCCTTCACATGACATAGCTCATTGTTGCATAAATCCTAGGTGTGAACTTGCTGATTAGTTTAAGATTTAACATTCTTTACACTCTTTTGTAGTAAGAATCCTGTTACTATGTAAATTAGAAGTATAATTGATCAATAAATAGTTAACTAGCTTCCAGGTTTGGGGGCACCATTAGAAATGTACTGAGGAAGCCTTATCAGATATTTTTATTCCAATCCTAAATAAGTGTGGAATTGCTTCTGAAAGCTGAACAGAAAGCCATGGACTCATAGAGTGGCACTACTAATGCTGCATAGAAAGGGAAATTTTATTAAAAATAGATTAAATTTTAATGTCAGTATATGAGTATATGCATGTCAAATAAAACTGGGACTGTGCAGAAGTCTTCCATGGGCAAAAGATGTTTTCAGCATAGTACTTTTCAAGAACATCTCAATGTAACTGCATCTTTTCCATGGTTTATGAAGCTCCCCTCTGCATCTGACGCACAATCTTAGGGAAGGACTTTTTAAAGCCTCCTTAAAAGAAGACAGTGACAGACTGGGCAGGAGGTAATTCAGGGCCCTGTATTAGTGAAACAGTTGGAAGCCAACACAACAGGCACATATAGAGATAATCTTTCATTTTCCACACAGGGGATCAGCCATTTGTTCAGCTGTGCTCTGAGAGCAGTACTGTTCCCATCAAATGGGGCACAATGAAGGAAGTCCTTTTAAATAGGGCTTGGCTTGACATGTTATGTATACATAAAGCAATCTTTTCCGAAACAGGTTCATAGAAAAGGAACAGAATTTGCTCTATCTGTCCTGGCATTCTTCCTTCTGCAGCTGCACCTTTTTCTGTTTCTGTTTCTTTATGACCTGCAAATTTCTCTCTGGTGATATAGAGCAATAGCAGAGATGATGTAATTCATGTTGTTTATACAGGACTGTTACAGCAGCTGTATCCCCCCTGCCTCTACTACAAGGTTTGGAAAGAGATCAAATACCTTTTCAGTTTTTTTTCAAAAGCTCCATGTGGATGGATTCCGAGTCAGTCTTTGTATGGCATAGCAGCAGCATCACCACTTTTGATTTACTGACTGAGCAGTGCACTATAGTACTGTTCTGATCTCTTGGCTCCTTATCCCTATGTGCAAACTATCCATCATTAGTACAGCTACTCGTGTATCAGTAATCACAATTGGGTTTTTTGTATTGTAGCAGTGGAAACTTGAGGAATTGAGTGGTTTCCAGATTCTTTCTACTTTGGAGGCAAGAACATCATTGCTTAAGTAGGCAAAAGAACAAATAAATATGAGAGGTTAAAAAAAGCTGAAGATAATTACTGAGATGGTATGACTGATGAGGCACATGTATGTTTGTGTTTATAGAGAAGGGTATATTGTACCTACAGATGGGGGGAAGAATGAAAGGAAATGTTATGGAGAGGAAAATGATTGAATGAAATATTTCACACTGTTACATTTTGTTGTGGAGAATGATTTACTACATACTCATCCAAACAAACAAAACTACAAGATGCTAAGATATATTTGGCAATAAACTTGCACTTTCAGAAAAGTGGAGGGAGGTATCAGACACTAGCAAGTGAGATGGTGGACTGAAAAATGGAACTCATTTATCTCTCCCTTTTTTCAAATTATGAATGGCTTTGAAGTTCAAACATAATCTAAGGACTTGTAGTTTATACATAGCTTCAAAGGTTAGCATCTATAAAACAAAGCAATGTAAAATGTACAATTTTACTCATTCAGAACAACTTCATAATTTCAGCTTTGGTCTGCCTTTTCCTAAAATTCAGCTTATACCTAGTGGTAGATGCTGCATAATTCATTCATTCATTCATTCATTCATTCATTCATTCATTCATTTAGTTTCTATTAACTGTCCATCTCAAACAATGATTCTGGGTGGTTTACAATTCTAAAATTATAAAAACAATTCAAAGAAACATATAACAAGACATGGCCTCAGTTCAAACATGTAATAAGTGTCAACATGTGGTTTATTAACAATCATAATTTACACTGTCATTATGAAATAATCTCTGTATCAAACCGTCAAACAAGAGATAATGTGCAATTGTTGAGATCCCATAGAATGCTGAAAGAACTACTGAAAATTAAAATTGAATGGGAGAATGTATTTTAACGTGTCTTCCTGTTTCTCTCAGTACAATGGAAATGTGTTTCACCTCACATTTAGCCAATGACATATTTTTATTTGAAACAAGTTCTGTGCAAATTACTGAAGAGATCAATTTGTTGAAATCTTATTCCTTTTTCTCCAAGCAAAGCTCATGCTTTGAATGTTAATCTTTGCCTATATTGACATATATTAAAACATCAACATTACAACAGTAAGTAGTTTGGACCAATGCTGCCTTTAGTATACATATTTCTAATAAAAATACAGTTGTATTAGATATTATAAAGATGGTGTTGAATGCTTTATAACAGTCATATCAACTTATTCTTTTCTTACATCTGTTTTAACTAACCAAGAGCACTCAACTTAAAACAGCTGTGATTTAATGGCTGTCCCACAATACTATTGAACTTACTTCCTCTTAGTAATCAGATAAATGTCTAACATATAAAGCTTAAATTTGTTTTTAAAGCCTAAAATGTTATATGATAACTTACCTGATTCAAACAAATACTCAAGAGCAGTTTTGAATGGATTTCTCACTTCCCATCTACAATTTTACTCAAACTCTATATTTTAGCTGGTAGGAAATTGGTGAGTATAACTTTCTTTACCTAAACATATACAGACATTTGTACTTTTTAAATTCTAAAATAGTAATGAAGGCTATATTTTGGATTATCTCCATAAAATATTGAATTGTATTTTTCTATTCTTATTGCCCATCACTTTGCAAATTAATTTTAAAATCTCAAGATCTATTATCTATCCAAATTGTAATAAAGATATAGCACAGCATCTATCTATCTATCTATCTATCTATCTATCTATCTATCTATCTATATCTATATCTATATCTATATCATCTATATCTATATCTATATCTATATCATCTATATCTATATCTATATCTATATCTATATCTATATCTATATCTATCTATCTATCTATCTATCTATCTATCTATCTATCTATCTATCTATCTATCATCTATCTATCTATCTATCTATCTATCTATCTATCTATCTATCAGTCTGACAAAACAACTGTTGTCCATTCTATTATACCAAGCCTTTGCACAGGTTAAAGAGCTCAGCGTTTTTTATTTGTTGGTTTGTTTATTTATCCTATTTCTAAACCATCCATTTCTCTCAGAGATATATAGTAGCTTAAGAAATAATTACAAAAAAGCTGCTGTGGTTATTGTTGACCATAAAGTAAGTAGAATGAAATTGAATTAGAATTATTTAATTCCTTGACAAAAGAGGCTGAAGTGAATCAGTGCCAGGACTATTGCTGTTCAGGAATTTAATTTGTGTATTATGCATTATATTGCTTTGATTATTAACAAAACCATTAATAAACTAGTCACTAGTGATAAATGAAATTACTCAAGAAATAATTGATTATAGAATGAAATTTTGATTTAACAGACTCCTATTCAACAGACTTCCGATGCAAGAGATCAAATTTCTGTTTCTACCTCTTCCACCATAACAGATTAATCTGTTGAATCTGAAGTAACTTTGATGAGGTAGTTAAATAGATGTTAATGTAACATAATTTGCAGCAATTTTAATCATTAACATTACATTATGCAAATGATGCAAATGACTTCATCTGCAATTTGGTTCCATTTTGCAAATAGCATAAATCCCCATTAATAATGGAACTTGTAGTTGGCCTGTGAAGTCAAGGCTTTGTGGTACTTTAAAAAATATTTATTGAATCAAAGAAAGTTTACATTTTTAACAAATGCCAGATTCTAAAGCCAGATCCATGTAGATGGGCTCTAGAGGGTATTGCCTATAAATTCTATCCTATCAAATGTTCTCAATCAATGTCCTAATGGAAATGTTGGGATTTGAATATGTTATGCTTATTATTTGCAGTCCTCATGGCCAATATATAGGAGTTCAAATCTGGAGGGCTAGAGTGCCCATCTTATTTCATCAAATCAAAAATCTGGCTAGTCCAGCATTGAATTTCAATTGATTTTAACCATAGGTTCCCAAAGAATAGCTCATTATTTTTAGATAGGCATTGAACACTGAGTATAGTTTTCTTGAACCATGTGTTCTACAACACTGGGTTCTGTATTTAGTGTCAAAACATGCAACATACAGGCTTTTCTATTACAATAAACATCATATCCCATTATATGTACAACAGAGTAGGGCTTCAGTCAAATATTGTAATTGCCATTTTGCCTGTTTGTCCCCTTGTGGACTTTTCTGGATTGCAAAATTGATCAGTAAGAGCATTAGTAAATTTAAAAAAAATCATTGCTTTTGAACAATTATTAAAATTATTACGTTTCATCAAGTCACTGTGAATCTTAGTGACCCCATAGGTAGATTTTTCCCATGAAGATGTATCCCAACCTGGACTTCTGGTTTGGGCTTCTTCGGCAATGGACCGAAATTGCGATTGTCCGCGGTTTTGATCCGTGTTCGTCGCTGGAACGCCCCAAGCCACCCGGATTCGGGGCTGAAGCCACCCCGTAGAGGTGGTGAAGAAGGGGGAACCATCAGTGGGGTTGAGGAGAGTCGCATCTCTCCTCCTCAACTGGCCATTACTCCCTTTCCCAAAGGCGGTTGCAGCGGTGGTCAGAAATGGCCACCTCAAAGAAGAACCCGACAAGACAAGATTGTGCAGGAGGAAGTTTAAAGGAGAAACTTTGACTGACCGGGTTGAATGGAGAACATCTATTTAAGGTACCTGGAACCTGAATTTTAAAGACTAACACTATTCCTAAAAAAAATGTTAAGCTGCGAAAGAGAAAGGAAAAGGAACGGAATTGGCTTTTTTCCCTCTAACATTGACACTTTTAACTTACTTGGAACTTTAAGAAGAGGAGATTCGAATAGAAATTGATACTAATCTACTTTGACATTAATAGGCTATTTCTAGCTGAAAATAAAGTGTCAAAGGGATAAAGATTCTTGGATAATTTAAAAACTTTCTTTAAAAAAAGAAAGAAAGCAGCAGAGGGAAAAAGGAAAAAAGAGGGTGGAATCTGGAAAATGGAGGAGACCACCTGGAACGTAAAAAAAAAATGATAGTGGAATTTTAACAAGGATGCAAAAGATACATTGTAGCTGAAACTTTGTTACAAGATAACAAAGCCCCTGGAAAGAGAAAGTGAGAAAAGAAGCAAGAAACAGTTTTGGATTATTGGATGATTCCTGGAACTTTGGATGGAGGATCCTAATGAAATAAAATAAAATCAATTGGGGGTTGTTTAAAATTTTTCAAAATGGCATCACTCCTTGAAGAGTTAAAAATGAGACTTAAAGAACAAAAAGAAGCACAAGGCGGAAGAGGATCTTTTGGCTTTGTATTTCAATTTTTAGAAATGGAGATCTTGAACTATGAAAAAAGGGGGTAAAAAAGGGAAAGGGGGGAAAGGGAGTTAAAAGCACTGAAGCAACAACCAAAAAAAAAAAGAGTAATTTGAAAAGTAATCATAATATCAGGAAGAAGCAGAAGGGAGGATTGCAGAAGGGAGACTCAGATAGAAAAGGGAATAAAAAGGGGAGGGAGAAGAAGAGAGGGAAGAGGGAAAGGAAAAGAAGCTACAAAGGACAGAAACAAGATATAGAGGTACAGGAAAAACGTACAAGAATTAAAGGTATAAACCTATTTAAAAGACACAGAGACAATGGTTAAAAGAGAGGATTCTGCAAGGGTGCATGGGATAGCATTGTTATATAATATGTTAGATGATTACAGTGATAGAAAAAATTTCTATTGATGTGTAGTGGAATATTTGTTTGTAAAGAGAATAAGGCTCTCAATGATTTAAAAAGAACGTTTAAAAAAAACTGAAAAGAAACATGGAAGATTTTTATCAGTTGATAAGGTGAACTTGAATAATAATAATAACTTTATTGACTACTGTTAATAACTATTGTTTGGTTTTTTATTTAAAGACAGTAATAAATAATATATGAAATATAGATGATTAAAGTGAAAGACAACTGATATTACTAGGTAATGTTTGTTAAAAGAAATAGAAATGTAAAAGATTGTTATTAATATTAATGGCAGAGCTGTACTTGAATAGAATAATTATTCCATTTACTATTGTTATACATATATACACAGATATATATACATGTATACTTTTTTCTTTTAAGAATTTAGTGTGTATTTTTAAGGGAATGTACCAAGCAGAATTCGATTGAAAATAGGTATGTGTTATAAAATAGAGGTTAGAAAATGAATGTTAAAACTGTAAAGGTGTAAATTTTTAAATAAGATTTGAAAAAAGATACAAAGGTGTTACACTCCAGTCTAGTAATTACAGGAGAAAATTTGTTTTATGAGAAAAGATAATATGAAATTGTAAACAGGACAGATGAAAGTATAAAAACATTGATTAGAAAGATTTTAAAAATTAGAAAAAGATTTGTAATTGAATTAGGAAAGGAATGAGATAATTTAAAATAAGGCTATAGGAAGTAAAGAAAGGGAAAAGCTATCGAAAAAATTGCAAAAATAGTTATAAGATATGGATAAGAATGTATAAGATAAATATGTATTGAGTTTATGTCTGTATGGAGAAGTGATAACCCGGGGCCACGCTGTTCTCAAAAAAAGATATTTTATTTGTATTTGTATGTTTTGTGAAACCTTAAATAAAACTTTTATTAAAAAAAAAAACACCTGATCTTTCAGACTTTTCAGTGGCACACCTATCACCATTTTAAGCAACTCCTTACTTAATTCTTCTCTTTTCTCCCACCTTTCCCAATATTAAAGCCTTCTCTGGGAAACTAGGTCTTCACATGTGTCCAAAGTATTTGAGCCTAGTCATTTGAGAACTCTGGGTTGATTTATTTGATGATCCATTTTGGTTGTTTTCTTGGTTATTTACATTATTCTTAGTTTTCTTGCACACCAAAGTTCAAAAGCATCAATACTCTTACTATCCTGTTTCTTCAAAATCAAACTTTCGCTTTCATGCAGTCTCACAGGAAATACTATTGCTTGCACAATTCTTTAGGGACTTTTTAAAAAAAGAAAAACTATCATAGTTGCTAATAGCTAATGGGATCCATGAGCCATAATTTAATTTTCTTTTGAAGATATTTATATTAGAGACTTTCACATAATTAAGATTGTAACATAAAGGGGGAAAAAACAATAAAATTGTTCAGTTTTGAAGTTCTTTTTGTGTTTTTGGAGCATTCTGAATTTGATAATGCTTACTTTACAGAAATCATTAACAGGAAGCTTAAAAAGCAACAAATTAAAAAAGCAAATATGTAAATATAAATAGTATTCTTGAAAAGAAAACCATTTTAAAAATCCATGTTCAATATTAATTTCCAAAATGATACAATAAAAATAAAGTCTTAGAAAAATGTTTATTAATATAATGGTGACCAAATTTTCTGAATTTATTCTTTATTGTAGAGTTTTATAAAGTATTGTTGTGATGTTATCTTTTTGAGAAAAGTAGCTTCTTATTTTTAAGTATCTGTATTCCAATGAAAGATTATAATTTTATTTCCAGTGTTTTACACCTTTTGAGTATCTAAGAAAGTATTCATCACACTTATTAAGCTGCATGGTGGTGCACCTTCTGCAATATTGCTGTTTATATGGGATTACTAGAAGTCTCTTTAGAAGTTTACATGTGTTTGTGCCATAAATGTAATGGTAGTTACTATTCATGATTAAATCCCTGTCAAAAAATCCATAACACTATTTTTTCTTTTAATACCATGCCACAGCATGCTGAACTATTTTGTACATTGTTTATATATGTTATACCTTTTGGTCTCATTTATCTCATAAATGGCAACTTTGCCTAAGTGATGAGAAATCTGGGAAGAAGTCACTATAAATGAAACTGGGAAATTCTTTTTAAGAATTTCCAGGAATCTATATTAATCCCTCATAAGCAGTAAAAGTACCTTACTGAAATCTATGTTGCTCCTGATTCCTTAATCTTGTCCAATTGCATGGGGTTTGACAATATAGGTAATCCTTTTTTAGCAATCACAATTGGGACTGGCAACTTGAATTTCCTTTGCTTTGCAGACTTGCAAAGGCTAGTCATAGTTACTTTTTTTTTCACCTTCAAACTTAACAATGGTCACTAAATGAGTAAATACTAATTTGCTGACAAAAAAGTTCTTGCAAGTAATCTCTTACTCACTCACACACACACAAATCTAAATTGCAGAAGTGAACCCTAGAACCTTAATTAAATAGCTAGTTAAGGAGTTTATGGATTAGGTAGCATTAATGGAAAAAGATAGTCTGTATGTCATGAAATTAGTAAAACACCTTCTGTGTAATATGGGTATATTAATATATTAAGAATACATTGATGTAATAATTCTACAAGGATCATGGTAGATAAACTGAAATAAAAAAATAACAGATTAAATAATCAACACTCACATGCTATATTTAGCACATTAGCAATCAAGACACAATGTATATCTATTTTCATTACTAATTACTAGACTTATTACTAATTACTAAATGTATTGCTAATAAGTCTAATCACACTTGTCTAAATAAAGTATTATGCTGTATTCTTTAAAAACTTATTTACTGTTATTTAAAATAATAAAATAATTTTCCTGTACGAATTTCTGGATTAGGTAAATGTAATCATTTTGATAAGGTGAATAAAATTATATTAAAAACATGTCCATCTTGACTGGTACTTAAGTTGTTTTAAGAACTAGGAATATCCTTTAAAACGTGTTCTTCTAGCCCAAGCTAATTCTTACATTTCTGGATATTTTATGATCACCCGCTACATTGCATAATATCCAGTGGTTCCTTAAACCTCCATCCTGATTTCGAAGATTAACAGTGAACTTAATAGTCATTTTTGTAGATCAGTTTTTCTCTTCCATCATTTTTCATTTTCACTTGCATAGTATGCTATTCTTCTACAAGAACAATAGTCTTCGGGGATTAAATTGTTACTTTACAAGTGTTTCACTTTTGCTTTTCTTCCATTTTTAAATTAAATTGAATCAATTATCTATTGACTCATTTCTCAATGAATATCTATTGACTCATTTCTCCTTCCATAGTATTTTTTTGGGGGTGTTGATAATAACTTACTTGCTCTCTTTGAGATTTTTTTCAAGTCAGTGATTTGAGTAATTTATTCTTAAAAAAATATATGCTTCAAAATACTGCATTGTGTTATATAGTTCAGTTCTGTCCTTGAGTTGCAACTGCTGCATGAACAGATTACTATTAAATAAATGTTTTTATGTCACTAGAATATAAAAATAGACTTGCATAATAAATGTATAGTGGCATGAAGATGCAGCAAATGTAGAATAATAAATTTAATGGAATTTGGATGTGGGTGCTTACAGAGTGCTTACAGGATTATGATTTAGTCAAAATTGTATGTGTATTCTTGATTAAATCCAACTCCAAAATCCATTTTTAAATAAAATGGGGAAATTGAGTTGCACTTTCAATGTGAAATTTTTGTCTGGATGTTTGGATTGCTCTTTCCTTTAGGGATAGAATTAAAATGTATATCTAGTTGTTATTGTAGGGATTCTGCACAACTCACAAGTCCTGCATATATTGTATAATGTTGGACATTTTTATCTACGCAAAGTTTTATTTTATGAACTTTTTATTTGTATATTTGCAAATATGTTATTGGCCTTGATATATGCAAATATGAGCTATGCCCTTTGCATACTGATTAGTACCTCTCACATAAACATTATGGTACTAGGTCTTGATTTGCTTGGAATTTTGGTAAACCTAATTTGGTATTGGGACAATCCTCTGAAAATACGTTGTATTGTTAACAGAATTTGTATTACTTCACATTAATGTTTTTGCAAATTTAATATTATGCCATTACTCATGTTGATCCTAATATTTCATTGTATGTTAATTTATTCTTTTCCCTATTGCCAACTTGTTTTTAATTGCTGTGACAGATTTGTTCTGGGAAATGGCAGAAGAGAGATGTTATATAATTTTTTAAACTCAGAACAGTCAATTTAAATATAGGCATTATTTGGGAAAAGGCCCCAGAAGGAAAATTCATATTAAGCCAAGCTGTCTAAAATATGCTGTTTATAAAAATATGTGCATAATGATAAAATTAAAAAATCAGGAAAATACAGCCTTTATCTTACCTGAAAACTGCATCTTTTTCAAAGATATTTTTTGAATACTTTCTTAAAAGCAGTCACCATTTGTTATTTTTCTATTGACTCACCTGAAACTTTTACTAAGGCTTCTACTACTGAATTGTTTACTGTTGTTAACTACATGCTTTTTTGCAGTGAAAGCTAGCTTTCTTGTTTTTTCTTCCAAATTCTTCCAACCTGTATTGGGAATCATGTTTCATTAATAAAATGGTACAGATCGATGTTCCATTATACCCATTGAAAATAGCTCTCTTTTTTAACCCAATACTCTTTCCACTGACAATTTAAAAGGATCTTTCCTTCCTAATGTTTAGGAGTAATGCATTTTCTATCCATTAGATCAGAAAGTGTAACTGACAAATCGCATCTGTGACAATCATCCACTTTTTTTAAAAGCCAAAATCACACATACTCTTACTGTCATTTAAAAAGTGGATATGAATAAATTTGTTTTATGTTTTTGTAGCACTTCATTTCATGGTTCTGGTTTCCTGTTAGCCATCCTCCAAAGAAAATACAATATCAAACTCCTTTGGTTCCTTTCGGCCATAATTTCCAACAACTTCCAATTTTTGCATCTTTGCGGATTCCTTGGCCAAAGCTGACCAAAACAAATTGTACAGGTCTTTCAAGCTAGCTTCTTTCCGTTTAGAAATACTCAATCTGAAGATAACTCAAAACTGCTCATTTAATTGAAAACACAATAGATTTGAGTCAATGTTATCATCTATTCTAAACTGTATATCTTACTATTGTTTAATCATTTATTTAATAATTATAAAAATTGTGTACCAAGTCCTATCCAACATTTCTTTACTTTGGTATATGAAGATCAAAACTCTTTCTGGAAAAAAATAAGATTATGCATACAATTGCTTTAAAGGTAGCATATGAAACAGTTTTATTCTTCAGAGAGATAATTTTAGAAGTTTGCTGCATTTTGAGATGAATTTTCTGAAGTCATTTTTTTTTAAAAAAAACTATATTTTATTAGTTCTCTCGAACATTGAAGACGATATTCCATAGGAATGAGGCAAAAACCACAGGAATAATACTTTCAATTAACATTTAGTTTATACCATGGTTGTCCAATCTTTTGGCTTGCCTAGGCTACATAAGGAATTGTCCTGGGCCAAATACAAAATATATATTATAACTAATGTATATAAATAATAAACTTTATTTTTTTACTATCTTGTGGAGCTGCATTACTACTAGCTGTCCAGGGCCGCATGCAACCCATGGATCATGGGTTGGACACACCTGGTTTATACTGTTCATTTATACCATTGAGCTTTGTCTTTTATCTCCAATTATCTCAGACTTTATTCCCGTAAAATCTGCATCTATTCTGTACTTAGCTGATTTGGTTTTTATGGTTTAATGTTTTATTAATTGCACTCTTAATTTTTACACTGATCATGGGATTCTGCAAATGATGTGTGTTTTGCAACCACTGCATTGGGGAGGAGTTTGCATCATGATATTTTACAATTTTGATTAACCGTCCAACTCTTACAAAAGCCCACAACTAGTCCCTCATGATGAATAATCTATTCTTCACATTCCTTTATAATAAATTTGCTCGTTTTTGGATTATATAATTTTTTTCTTAGACTTTTAGCTGATTTTTACTTCCATTTGTCTCTATGTTTTCAGCCCAATATCTTCCTGCTCTTGGAATGCATATCTCACCTCCAGTACCATATTTGGTCAGACATTAGATAAATGTAAACAAGTATACAGAATAAGTTGCTTCTCTTTATCAAGGTATAACACCAAAGGAAGCCTGAGTATTTATAGATTAGTTTTTCTTTCCTTTTTGCCAATTGCCTTCTTTTCTCTTCCCTCTTTTCATCCTGTCACCTGACATGCACTGAAAAGAACCAAACTCAAGTGGTGCAGGAAAAATAGTTTGTTAGTATTATTTCAAATGGAGAAAAATGATCCACTGCCCCCAAAATCATATGCAAGTTATCCCAATTTATTTTATTTTAAAACCATTTCTCCCAAAGGGTGACATCTAATCTGTAAATCACTGCACTGTCCAACTTTATAATCCCTGTATCATTATGCATTTACTTTGTTGACAAAATCTACACCATTTGAATTCAAAGTTTCAAGCCATACACTTAATGATTAAACCACTCTTTATGAGTCACAATTTAATAAGGTATGTAGCAATCATATCACACATAACTGCTTGCTAAATGTCTGCCGCAGCACTGAAAATGGCTTTGCAATATCATAAAATTAATTCTGCAGTACTAGCGTGACAGTCTTGTCACTGATGACTAGGATAAGTCTTTAGCTGTACTATAATCACCCTAAGTCAGTGCAACTGAGAAATAAGTTGCTTCTGTCTCATTAGAATTGAACAAAGTTTAATTTTTGTCTTTTGTGTATACTGCAAACATTTTTTTCTGCATATATTGTGCTTTCTAGCAATTTGAACAAAATATACAGGAAATCTGTACTACTGATCTCCTAAAACCAGTCCTCTTATTTGTAATAGAAAAATTCCATTTTATGGTTTGCTGATTTTTAGTATTTACTTTTATATATTCTTTTGGAACTTTTACTGTTGATTTGCAATTGTTGAATCTTCAGATTAGAATTGCACTGTATATTTTGTTTTTCAACATAGATTTCCTTTGCTTAAATATTTAGAATTAAAAGGATTTTTTTTAGTTTTATTTCTTACTAATAAAATTTCATGTTTTCTTTATCATTCTGTCTCTTGCCCTGGTAATATGGTTTTGTAAAAAAAAATCTGTCCCCTTCTTTGACAGTATAATTATTCTAGCAGATGTCCATGATGCTCTGGATATAATTTACCTTGATTTCAGGAAACTTGTAACAAGATTTCAAGTGTGTCAGACCAGATCAAGAAGATTCCATAGGAAGAATAAAATACCCTTTTTGAGGTAGGTTACAACAGAATGTGGCAAGCCTGATTGTGCTTTGCTTCCTTTCCCTCTTATAATCCAGTCAATGAGGGAAGATCCTATCTAAATCTATTCTGAATACTGTCAAATTTCCAAGATCTTAAACGAATGTTTCATTCTTTGCTTATTTCTTGATTTTTGTCTATTTCCCTCCGGGTCATACCATTGCTTCTCTTCACCGTGATGTTATTATTAATAAGCTGTAAAGGAGATAAGATAGGTAAGATGTGGTTTAGAATGCACCACAGTTAGTTGGGTCCACAACCAGCTGGCTAACGGCACTCAGAGAGTGGGCATAAATGGCTTTACATTAAGTTCCAGAATATTTGTTTGTATGCTTCTTCTGGGATCTGGATGATGGGTCTAATGGGCTGCTTATCAAGCTTATTCTTTACAGAAAGTATAAGATCTGGTCAAAGCCCAGGATCAGATAGCACTATTGCAACCAATTCTGGACAAGTTGGACAATTAGGCTCATAAAAATAGGATTTAACACGGGGAAAAATAAGTGAGAAAAAATGAAGGGCATGCATATAAGAGGGATTCACTGGTGGTACAGTGATTAGAATGCAGAATATTGCAGGCTAATTCTGCTGACAGGAATTCGATCCTGAATGGGCTCAAGGTTGACTTAGCCTTCCATCCTTCCGAGATCGGTAAAATGAGGACCTAGACTGTTGGGGCAATATGCTGACTCTGTAAACTGCTTAGAGAGCTGTAAAGCACTATGAAGTGGTGCTACAGTTGTTATTGCTATTGATCATCATCATCATCATCATCATCATCATCATCATCATCATCATCATCATTTTAGCCATTTTCTATCCACTGCAGGATGAAGGCCTCTTCCACATGTTTCCACCAATATGGTCCCGAGCTTTCTTTTGCCAATTGGGTCTGCAATACTTGCTGATGTTGTCCATCAATCTTGTTTTAGGTTTCTTTCATGGACGCTTTTTATCAAGTAGGATCCATTCTATGACTGCAATAACAGGGATTAGTGGCCCGAAAATGCTACATCAAAAAAGATGTGGTGCAGTCATTGACAACAAGATATATGAAACAGCTGCCAGAATTGTTAATGGTTAATAGAAATCTAGCTGCATTAAAAGAAGCTTTGTATCAGAAAAATACAAAATTAATATTCCTCTATACTCAACAGTGGAGAACACTTCTGGAGTACTTTGTAGATTCCGTGTGCCAGTTTTCAAGAAAGATATTGACAGGTTAGAGATTGGGCAGCAAAACTGATACAAGGACTTCACAACAAACCAAGGATAACAGACAGAAAAAATTCTTAGTGTGGACAAAGGTAGACTTGAGGTGATGTGTTCAAGTACATAAAAGAAATTAAAAGAACTGTCAAGAACTACGGTATTTATTTTCCATAGCCACAGAAACTAGGACCAAAAATAACAGTTATAAATTGTATTAGATTTATTTAAAGAAAATGACATATGTACAACCTTTAACAGCCTACCTATCTAAGTAGGTTGGATATTCTATCTCTGGAGAATTTTAACAGTCACCTCTTATAGGGCTTTTTCATTGGTTCTACTGCACAGTGCAAAAAATTGGACTAGATTATCATGGTAGACTTATCCTGTTCTACAATTCTACGATTCTTCCCAATTTGCAACCAGTGACTAACTTCCTGACAAACCAGCCTTCCCATGCATGCTTCAAGCATGGAGAAATGGGACATTTTTAGAAAGACTCTTTTCAAGTGAAGGTCTGAGATAACAAAACTTAGTCTAAAACTTGTGGGTCAAGAAAAAAAAAACCAATAAAGATTTGTATTTAGAATTAATACAAGCATTAGCTCATCAAATGAGTAGAAGTAGTCATACATACATATCCAGCAGTGGCTTGAGGGAATTCTGGAGCTCCAATCCAGAACCAGGCATTTTGAAAAGTAATTTAAATAGCTCTAGAAAATATTGCTAACAAAAACTCCTTATAGGTGTTGATAAAATATTGGCAGAAGTGTTTTGAAGCACTACTTACAGTTTGTAAGCAGTTATGGAAAAGAGTGTTGCCCAAACAACTGGAACCCTAACTTACAGTATGTCACAAGAGTACATCCCCTCACATTTTGTAAATATTTAAGTATACCTTTTCATGTGACAACACTGAAGAAATGACAGTTGGCTACAATGTAAAGTAGTAAGTATATAGCTTGTATAACAGTGTAAATGTGCTGTCCCCTCAAAATAACACAACACACAGCCATTAATGTGTGAACTGCTAGCAACAAAAGTGAGTACACCTCTAAATGATAATGTCCAAATGGGGCCCAAAGTGTTAATATTTTGTGTGGCCACTATTATTTTCCAGCACTGCCTTCATCTTCTTGGGCATAGAGTTCACCAGAGCTTCATAGGTTGCCACTGGAATCGTCTTCCACTCCTCCATGACCATGTCATGGAGCTAGTCAATGTTAGAAACCTTGCACACATCCACCTTCCATTTCAGGGTGCTCCACAAATGCTCAATAGGGTTTCAGGTCTGCAGACATGCTTGGCCAGTCCATCACCTTTACCCTCAGCTTCTTTAGAAAGGCAGTGGTCGTTTTGGAGGTGTATTTGGGGTCATTATCATGTTGGAATACTGCCCTATGGCCCAGTCTCCGAAGGGAGGGAATCATGCTTTGCTTCAGTATGTCACAGTACATGTTGGCATTCATGGTTCCCTCAATGAACTATAGCTCCCCAGTGCTGGCAGCACTCATGCAGCCCCAGACCATGATATTCCCACCACCATGCTTGACTGTAGACAAGACACACTTGTCTTTGTACTCCTCACCTGGTTGTCCCCACACACGCTTGACACCATCTGAACCAAATACGTCTCATTGGACCACAGGACATGGTTCCAAAAATCCATGTCCTAAGTCTGCTTGTCTGCAGCAAACCATTTGCGGAGTTTCTTATGTATCATCTTTAGAAGAGGCTTCCTTCTGGGATGACAGCCCTGCAGACCAATTTGATGCAGCGTACGGCTTATGGTATGAGCACTGACAAGCTGACCCCCTCCCCACCTCTTTAACCTCTGCAGTAATGCTGGCAGCACTCATATGTCTATTTCCCAAAGCCAACCTGGCAGCACCATGTTCTGAGTGGAACCTGTCCTGTCAAACCACTTTATGGTCTTGGCCACCATGCTGCAGCTCAGTTTCAGGGTCTTGGCAATCTTGTTATAGCCTAGGCCATCTTTATGTAGAGCAACAATTTGTTGTTTCAGATCCTCAGAGAGTTTATTGCCATGAGGTGCCATGTTGAACTTCCAGTGACCAGTATCAGAGAATGAGAGCGATAACACCAAATTTAACACACCAGCTCCCCCTTCACACCTGAGATCTTGTAACACTAACCAGCCACATGACAGCAGGGAGGGAAAATGGCTAGTTGAGCCCCATTTGGACATTATCACTTAGGGGTGTACTCCCTTTTGTTGCCAGGGGTTTAGACATTAATGGCTGTGTGTTACGTTATTTTGAGGGGAGCAGCACATTTACACTGTTTTCCACCTGTACACCCACTACTTTGCAGCCAAGCGTCATTTCTTCAGTGTTGTCACATGAAAAGATATACTTAAATATTTACAAAATGTGAGGGGGGTGTACTCACTTCTGTGACATACTGTATATACAGTATTTCAATACTAGAAGGGCAGTTCTAAAGAATGCTCAACTACTAAGTAATTGCACATATACAAACAATATAAGGAACAAGAACTACCAGTGGTGGGAGGAGTTCAGAGGAAACAGATGAAGCTATGATCACATTGCAAATTTCCATAGGGTAATAAAAAAGGCAAAAGAGGATTTGAAATATATTTATTTGCTGTATTGATTATACTAAAACTTTAAATTGTAGGAATTACAGTTTATAATGTATTGTAGTTTGTCCTAAACATAGATGTTATCAGACTACAGTACATTATCTGCAAGTTAAAATATATATGTTGATTAGGAAGCAATAGAACATGGAATAACTAATTCAAGATTGTGATGAATTCTGTTGAAGTAATGTCTTATTGAAGTAACGTCTAATTGAAAGTGGAAGTTACAAAAGCTGCTCTTATGCCCAATATTTTTTTTAAATAGGGTTGTGCCAGCTGGTGATGTAATGGTTGGTGTAATTGTTAAAATTAGAGACGATGAATTCTAGCCCTGCTTTAAGCAGAAATCTAGCTGTGTGACTGGGTCAGTAATTCTCTCTCAGATCTAAAACATCAAACCAGTTCCCAAAATGTTGTCAAGAAAATTGAAGGAACTTGTCCAGGCAGTTTTTAAGAGTGGCTTGAAGGAAAACAAAATTAGCTATTACTATCAGTCCAGTGCAAATACCTGAAGAAATGATGGCAGAAACAGAGTTTATCTTCCTGGACACCAAAAATGCTGCAAAAGAGACTGTAATCATTAAATAGAATGGCATCTGCTTTTTAGAGACAAAGACCATTAGAAATTATTCAAAAACCATACTGACAGCAATGATTTGTAAATATATGGTCTTTCCAGTTATAAACCTGAAATCTGAAAAAACAAAAACAAATTGATCCCTTTGTACAGTGGAGTTGCTGGAGAAAACTTCTGAGGATTTTTTTCAATAGAATGATGAATAAATCATTCATTAGAATGATTAGATTAGAATATACAAGCGGATAGTGAATTTTTTTTTTTTGATTCATAATACAGAAGCAAGATTTTTTTGAGTAGACTCTGATGTTTGGAAAAATTAAAAGCAATTTAGAAAGAAATCAACAAATAAAAAGCTGGTTAGACATTATCATCATTAATATTATGACCATGAGCCGACAAATACTCAGAAAAGCAGATATTGACAGACAAACCTGGAAAACTGTTGCTCACTGATGACAATATCCATTCAGTTGTGTCTGACTCTTGGCTATTCCATGCACTGGGTCTTTCAACATCTTCAGATGCTGCACTAACTCACTGTATACAAAGAATTATAAAGAACTGAATGATTAAGCAAACAGGAATTAAGACTTCAGCTCAGTTCAGTTATTCGAAGCAACACGGACAAGTCTACACAGTTTCTTTGTGATTAGCACAGAAATGGCCTGTCAGTGTTATGTATATTTTTTCAACCTTTCAATCTTTTTCAGTCCAATGCTGTTCAGCTTTTGGAGAATGAACTGTGATCAATTAAGTGCTGCTGTCTTTATTGACAATAGATGTGTCTCACAATTGTCTACTAAAAAGTTTGTGATTCCTAATTCAAGTAGAACAAGTTATACTTCCCTAAAAAGTAAATTCAGTAAGGGAATTTCCCAACACAATTGTCAATTAATGCTACTTCTGGTACTACACATTTTCTACATAGGGTGTGGCAGTTCTTTTGGCTGATCATAAAAGCAAGGTTAGATCCAGTAATACTTGGATGAAACACCATTAGAAAATAGGCTATACAGGTTAGTTGAAAAAAAAAACAGTAGAAAGCAATGGCAAGTCAATTCTGCAGTTTTACCAAGAAAGTTCAAAATGTGTCTATGAAGTCACCAGGAGTTAAGTTTGACGTTCTTGGTTGATGATCATTTGTACACATATTAGAAGCTGAATGCTTACATGAGATGTGCAAGGAATTTCCTTTTTAAAAAATATTGACTTCAATCAGAGATTTCAGTATGGGTAACACAAATAAAACTTAATCACATTGTTAAAAACTGCAATTCTGAACACATTTTTAGAAGAGACAACCTTCTAAATGCAAACGTTTTTCAATGCAAAAAGTTTATACATCTTTAATTAGACAATTTGTATCTAAGCTTTTGAGGCAATGTTGACTCCTAATATCTGACTACTTGGACAAATTCCTACAGTTTTCCTGATGGTTTGCTACAGCCTCCTTTCTAGGGCTGAGAGTGACTGGGACACCCAGCTGGCTTAGTACCTAAGGTAGTACCAGAACTGTATGTTTCTAGTCTTGTGCCTTAAATTACATTAATTTAAGTACATTAAATTACAGTGCTTAATTTATGTCCTGCAATTTAACTATTTGTCCCTTCCAATTGTTTCATTTATTAAAAAAGCTATTTTTGTACCAGTTTGCTATATAGAATAAATAGTAGGCATGGAAAAACAATAATTTATTATCCAAAGTATTATGATCTACAAAGATCAGGAATTACAAGATTATGGTCGTGGGAGTTGTTTCATTCAGGTGTTTTTTTAAAACTCTGCCATTCAAGTACGAGATGCTGTAGTTGTAGATTTGTGCACTATTTCTATTTTCACTGGGAAAGAAACCCAGATTTACAAGTCAGTTTATGAACTGAAGAATATATGTGATAGATGTGCCTGGTCTAATAAAAAAATTAAATTGCCTTTAAGATTAGCACACTGAATTAGTGTGGCACTAGAATGTTATCACCATACACATGGATCCTAAGGCCTTAGTTTAAACACAACTCTTAGGGTATACAATGTTGTATCTGATGTCCTGTGTAAAGGAACCATACCCAATTCTAGAACTTTATAATTTACTGAAGGTTTTCCAAACTCAGGAAGTTATATTTAATACTCCTATCCCTGTTATTCTCACAACAAATACCAAAGGTATGAGAGGTGAAAAATAGACTGGCACAGGGAGCTTATCCCCAACAGTGACTTAGCTTTGGAGTTCTTCTATTTTAATCAATGCTGAAGGCCTATTACTGGAGTTGCTGTATTCCCATATTGGAATATGAATCCATCCCTCCTTCGGTATTGGATAGAAATAGAAAATACATGTCTGTCCTTCGATTAACAAGCTGTTTTTCTGAGGATTGCACATCGTAGTCACATTCTTACACAAAAGTCTTACATGCACAACAAAAATGAGGAAGCAGCACATACGCCTCTTGAAATACACCTGTAGAGAGTCCAGGATCGTTATTTACTTGTTCAGAAATGTCACTTGGAAAACATCCCTAAGTGACTGCGGAATAGGAACTGCAAAATAGTATAGCTTGGCGGTGGGGGAGGAGGGTTCTCCCCAACTTCAACTCTAAACGTGGGGCAAAAAAACCACGGCCACCGTTTCCGTGCTTTCCAAACGGCCCGAATGAGCGTGTGCGGGTGAAGTGCAGCAGCTTCCTCCTTCCACCATGTAAAAAAGCCCCCCCCCCCTTTCCCCGGATGTCTCGGAATCAGTTCGCGGTTCGTGCAAGGCCGCTCTCTCGGAAGTTGGGCCCCGAGATCCCGGCGGTGACGGCTCCGTCGCCGTTTCCAGCCGCTCCAGCAGGGCAAAGCGCGGCGAGAACGAATCTCGAATCCTGCCGCGCGCGAAGCAGGCAGGCCGCCTCGTTTCTCTCAGGGGCCCCGGCGGGAGCGAGTCTTCGGTCGGAGAAGCAGTCCTAGGCCGGCCTACCCGCGTCTGTCTTCCCGCTTGTCCCGTAGTCGCTGCCGGGCGGCGGCTGGGTCACGACGGCAGTGGTGGGGTCAGAGGGTAAAGGTCGCTCCCCCAGCATCCTCCGTGCGGGGTGCTCAGCCATCTTGGATCCTCGGGACAAGAAAATTCATGCGGTGAGTTCGGCCCTATTATTCTTCCCCCGCTACCACCTCCTCTGCTGCGGCCCAACTACGAATCTGCCCGGGAATCCGCGGCCGGCCGGGGAAGGGCTTCGGTCGGGCCTGGTGCGGTTTGGGCTCCTTGCGGTCTGTCTCGTCCTCCTCGGTTTCCGTTTGCTTTTGTCTCTGTGAGGGAGCGAGAAGGGGGGGAGATGTGTGAGGGAAATAGGAGGGGGAGGAACACGTCGCGGCGGTGGCGCGGCGCTTAGCACGGGAGTGCAGGAGCCCCGAGGCCCAGCCCGTCTGCCGCCTCCCGCCTTTCCTCGGTGCCCCGCCGCGGGAGGCAGCATAGGGGAGGCCCCGCCGCGGGAGGCAGCATAGGAGAGCCGCGCATTTCGGGGCTTTGAGGGTCCCGCTTTAGCCGCTTCTCCGGCCCCCCAGCTGCGTTTCCCGCCACAAGCCTCCTCTCGTCTGCATCGCTCGCAGAGGCAGCGCTCGGCCTACTTGTCTCTCGCCTTGCCCTTTATGCCGCCGGGGTGCGAGCGCCGTTCGGGGTCCGCGTCGGAGCATCGCGTTCCCCCTGATGCCTGAAACTCGGGGTAAGAAACGGACAGTGCAGAATCTACTCCCCCATATGTGTGTGTGTGTGAGAAAGAGTGTTGGTTCGCAGGTGGAGTATTACTTTCGGGCCTGTTTTCCCGGTGAAAAAGGCCCATAACTCCTTGCCTTTAGACCCTGTTGCCTCAAGAACTTCGCCAGGCAGCTGTAAAAAATCTCTTTCCGGCCCAGCGATGTTTGTAGGACAAACTTCTAGCTGATCGGTTTCGATTTTTTATTCGGGACGAAGTGTTGAAGGTCTTGTTTTGGTTTGAAAGCATTCGTTCTGCAAATAAGCCCT
Organism: Notechis scutatus; assembly: GCF_049901735.1. NCBI lineage: Eukaryota > Metazoa > Chordata > Lepidosauria > Squamata > Elapidae > Notechis > Notechis scutatus. The sequence goes on from NC_142014.1 coordinate 37,237,892, forward strand.
GCAGCTCCTCTGTGATAAGCTGATACTGGAGTACGCTTAAATGGGCAGATTTAATATATTTTCTTCTTCCTTACTGCAAAATGCAAAGCGATCCTTTGTTTGCATTGTTGCTGCATGTAGGGACGTGATCAGACTTGTCACATTTTAGTGAACAGGAGTTAGGTTTGGGTGAGAGAGATTGTTTAGTGCATCTACTTAGGTTAAACCATGATGTAATCCTTTTCTTATGTGGTAGGTATGTAAAGATTGATACCCTGTGTATAACAGAAATTTTCTCCCTACATTGTAGTAGTTCTGCGGACCACTGAATGTATTACTATATTTTATATGAGCCTTATCCACACTTTTTAAATAATAAGATGCCTTTAAAAATTACAATTAGCATGTGTCATGTAGTGTTCTTAATATCAGTTTTTGCTTCTTAAACTCTTGGAAAGTTTTCAAGAGTATCAAAATATCTTAGACAACTGATTACTTGAATGCTATGCAGTTGTTTTGCTATTGGGGGAAGACACTATTGCTGCAAATGAAGAAATGGATTGCAGTTCACAAAAGCTGATACCTTGTATATGTAAACTGTAGAATTCCAAAGTACCTGTAGGAGCATACTGTATTCTTAACAGCAATTTGCTGTTTTTATATAATTTCCAGGAAGTGTGAGGTGTAAGTAATACTAATTATGAATTGCTTTATAGTTTGTAAATACTTAGCAAAGCATTTGTAGAGAAATGTATAGTCAGTCAACTCTTCTCTCCTTGCTTAAACTTTCCCCTTCCCCCAATAGCTAAACCACAAACAGGGTTTCCCCATAATGTCTAACTGAAAAACTGATTAAAAATCACAACACTAGTTTTTAAAACTTTGGTCACTATGGTACTTTGGTACTATGTAGTGGAAAATGGGAATGATGGTTGATAATTTGGAGTCTATTTTTAAAACTTTGAACATATACCTTGAGAACATCTCTACTTTTAGACAGGTACAGAGACTCTGTGGTTACTATTTTTCAGCTGTAAGGTGTAAAGGTTTTCAGTATTTGAACCAAATTGTTAAGCACCCTTCCTTAGACCTCTAATAGTTTAAAAGCAGTTTAGTCTAGCAGTTAATGTACTAGACTAGAAAATGAGAAAAGTGAATCCAGTCCTGCCTTAGGCATGGAACCTGGCTGGGTGGCTTTGAGCAGTTTCTCAAATAAATTCATCACATATAGTTGGGAGGAGAATAGAACATGGCTTTCTACCCATTTATAAAATGCATCCATTTGTAGAACTCACAAACACATGAAAAACTATCAACATTTCAAAAATTATTAGTGAACATCAACTATTGATTAAATTGCTCTCATATTTTATAATTTGTCTGAATGCATTCCTATATTTTACACTTTTATTGGATATTTTTATACTGTAAACATAGATTTTTCGTTGAGGCTTTTCTGTAGATTGAGTGATTGTACACATTTTTTCCACCAAGTCTTACCTTGAGTAATCTATGGTTAGAATTCATAATCTTTCTGGTTTATTGTGACACCTGAGTGCAATGTCAGATACCTGAGGAATAATTTAGTACTGTACAAAGATTGATTAGTATTTTAAATGTTTGGTGTTAATAGTGATAGAACACTCAAATTGTTAAGTTCTTCAGTTAAGAAATACGGGATCATGATAAGACATAATAGCTTGCTTTATTTTTTGGTTTTGTGTATTATTTATTCATTTATGCAGTTTATACAATCACCTATCTCACAAATGAGACTGGCCAGTGTACAACAAAACAATATCTAAAACCTTTATCATTAAATAATTAAAAACTATAAGAGTTAAAGCAATAATAATAGATAAAGATAAAATAATAGATAAAGATAAAAGCCAGCTTACTACTTTATCAGTCCCTTGGAATCCCAGGTCTGCAAGTGTAACCATCTGTGGAGATCTTTGGAAACTCAGAAGAGATGGGACCATTGTCATTCCAGGACAAGAAGATTCCACAACCTGGGTGCCAAAACAGAGAAGGCCCACTGTTATGTGTAAACTATACTTTTTTTTGTATGTTGCCCGGAACTAGCCAGTTGTCATTGACAAACCAAAGTTAAAGAAATTAAAACTTAGTGTGATAAGTGATCCAACATAAATGTGTGTTGCTTAATGTAATGTTATTGAATTAAAAACTACTCATTTCTACCCATTTGTAATACTGCTCTCAGTGTCAGTGTCCCTCCAAATGTAGTATTGGGACATGTAGTATTGGGACACCAAAAAGTTGTTTCTCCTATAATAGGGTTATAGGAAACATCTCTTGCCAGTGACATCTACTCGACACATTAGAACGAGGAGGCAGGGAATGTTATGGGTCCCACCCGAGGGAGATACACCTGGTGGGACCCAGAAGAAGGGCCTTCTCTGTGGTGGCTCCGTCTCTCTGGAACATCATTCCCCCAGAGATTAGAATGGCCCCCTCACTAATACTCTTCCGAAAGGTACTGAAGACCTGGTTTTGCCAGCGGGCCTGGGGAACCCAGAGAGGGATGGAACCCATCAAATGGCTAGCGTGATCTGCTGTCGTCAGGATGGGGGTGGGGGGTGGGAGTTGGTTTTTAGTTTTTTTGTCTTTTTGTTTTTTGCTTTGTTTTGTTGTTTGTTTTCCCAAATTTTGTTCTATTGTACTTTATTAATTTATTTGATTCTTTTTGTTAATTTTTATTGTTTTTATTTTTATTGTTTGTTTTAAATATGATTTTACATTGTATAAGCTGCCTCGAGTTGCCATGGGCGAATAGGCGGCAATATAAATAAAATAAATAAATAAAATAGGATATGTAGATGTAATTACTGATAATATAAAATGACTTTATTTCAACTGTTCAGATACATATTTTTAAATTCTCATTTTTTAAATTAAACTTGAATATACTAACTCTCTCAGATACCATGGTCTCTGTGATTTGTTTTATCCATGGTTTGTAGGACCAGCTACTATAGCTAGGATCACACAGTGTTAAGTAAAATATAAAAATTATGTTAAAGCATATTGCAAGTTGTGAATCTAATCAATAAGACATTTGCCTTAATAAAACAAAATAAATGCATTTCTCTGATTGTGCATTCCTTTCATATTGACATTTAACTATTGAATATTTAATACAGATAGTCCTTGACTTACGACCACAATTGAGCCCAAAATTTATGTTGTGAGAATTTGTTAAGTGAGTTTTGCTCCATTTTACGACCTTGGCACAACTGTTACATGAATCACTGCAGTTGATAAATTAGTAATCTGGTTGTTAAGTGAATTTGGCTTTCCCCATTGACTTTGCTTGTCAGAAGATTGCAAAAAGTGATCACACAGCACTGGAAAGCTGCAGTGGTCATAAGTTTGAGTCAATTGCCAAGCATCTAAATTTTGATCATGTGATCATGGGGATGTTGCAAATGTTGTAACTGAAAAACAATTGATTAGAATGTTCTACAATACATTTGATGCAATAGAGATAATTTTGAGTATAAAGCAGATAAGGTTATTTTGAATATTGGGATTAGAAAATGGGAAACATCAAAATTTAACATATAATTAAAGAAGAATATCTTTTGATGTTTTGAATTGCTTCTCTGTTAGTTGCATTTGGCAGAGTATGTTGATTAAGTATATTACTTGTATTTTTTTGAGTTTTAAAGAATTCACAGTACAATCTTATAGGTAGATAAATAGAACTTAGTTTCAAGTAATTCAATGTAAGATTGCAGTTTTGAAGTATTGGTTAACTAATCTTACAATGTTTATAGTGCTTATAGTGAGCTGGTTTATTGCTAAATTTCTGAAGAAATATTGTATTATTAAACTTCATGATTAGGTATTCTAAGCTGATTCTATATTTGTAGGTAGTTGAAAAATATGTGATGTTCTGCATGTGATCAGTTGCATATGTAGTTTCCCTACTTAAAAGACTTCTATTGAAGACTTATCTACATTTAATAATCTAGTGTACCAAGGCTTTGGCAGATCCCAGTGGTAACTACAGTTTATGTGAATCATGCTTTTATAGTTCCAATCTTTCTTTTTTAACTTACTAAAATACTCATATTTTAACTGATAATATTTCAATGCTAAAAATCAGAATATTTTTTCAGAAAGCTAGCATAAATTTAACAGTTACATTTCAAAAAAGAAGAAATGTATCTTTAAAGTTTATTTACTTTTTAAAAATACTAGAAATCTGAAGAATTTTATTTAAATTGATTTAATTTATTGAAGTTTATTATACTTTCTATAGAAATGGTTTGAAAGGTAGCTATGATGAAGGGATGTCCTTTCTGAACTAAAAAAATTGTAGGGCCTGAAGACTGAAGAGAACATTTTTCAGTGGGTTAAATCAGGGGTCCCAACCGCCGGTCCGCGGACCGGTACCGGGCCAGCGGAACAAGCCTTACCGGGCGCTGGTTGCTGGCGCCGCCATCTTTTTGTAAAAGCGCTTCCGGTGAGCTTTTCCGGTAGAAAGCTCACCGGAGCGCTTTTCATAAAAGATGGCGGCGCCAGCGTTTCCAGTGAGCTTTTTCCGGGTAGAAAGCCATTTCTACCCGAAAAAGCTCACGGAAGCTGGCGCCGCCATCTTTTGACAACAGCGCTCGGTGGCGTCACCGGAAGCGCCTTTCGTCATAAAAGATGGCGGCGCCCAGTTGACGCCGGATACCGGCCGCGGCGCCAGCTGATGCGGAACCGGGCGCGCGTCGAAAGGTTGGGGATCCCTGGGTTAAATGATTGCCTTATATTGGCTCAGAGATGAGTTGCCACATGACACCACCTACCTAGCCTTTTTTTTCAATTCCTTTGATTTGAATAAATCAGTAGAAAGTATCTTTTTACAGAAATATAATCTGCTGATCAAAAAGCAGCTACTAAAGATAGCTAATAATCTTGCTTATATCCAAGAAAGTATATGAAGCACAAGACAGATTTGGTACTGAAGATTTTACTGTAAATCAACGAGAGAGTGCAATTGGGTTGTTAAAATATTAACAAATTAAAAATAGCAGTTTTTGTAAATTACATGAGATCTTGAATTAAGAATGGATTCAACAAAAATAGTTAAATAAATCTGCTAATTTAGTGATAGTTGTTATGAGCAGTAGAATAGAATATAATTCTTTATTGGCCAGGTGTGATTGGACACACAAGGAATTTGTCTTGGTGCATATGCCCTCAGTGTACATAAAAGAAAAGATACATTCATCAAGAGTCAAGAATCATAATAACAGTCATAGGGTACAGTAAGCAAGCACATCATACTAGGAAACAGTCAATAAAAATCATTAGGTTACAAGCAACAAGGTTACAGTCATAAGTGGGAGGAGATGGGTGAAAGGAAGGATGAGAGGATTAATAGTAATACTAATAGTAATGCAGACTTAGTAAATAGTTCGACAGTGTTGAGGGAATTATTTGTTTAGCAGAGTGATGGCATTCAGGAGAAAACTGTTCTGGTGTCTAGTTCTGGTGTGCAGTGCTCTATAGCGTCGTTTTGAGGGTAGGAGTTGAAACAGTTTATGTCCAGGATATGAGGGGGTCTGTAAATATTTTCACAGCCCTCTTTTTGACTCATGCAGTATACAGGTCCTCAAAGGAAGGCCGGTTGGTAGTAATTAGTAATTATGAGCAGTAGTTACGAAAGCTTTTGATGTGTTTGAGACATAGATATTAAGTAACTACTTATTTATATTTGTGTCTCATTGATATTATCAATAGGGATTGTTTTTAGAGCACCTTATTCTACCCTGATTCTTTGAAGTAGCTACATTTTTTCTTAGGATAATATGACTGATCTCCACAGATTACAGTACAATGTTGACAAATTTAAAACTTAAGAATTTAGATATGTATTACATTTGTGTTCCCACACTGAGACACATTTTTGGAATTGAAGCTGATGTATTGCAGAATCTCGTTGAATATATCTATGAGATCTAAGAATGCATGCCCAGTAAATATGAACTTTGATGTCACAGAGCTATATAGAAAATATTTATATAAGTATTTATATGTTATATAGCAGCCTAAAAATCTTCCTTTTTCGATATTCCTACACAGTTCTGCACACATCTACAGTTTATCATTGACTTGTAATATTAACATGTTTGAGCCAAATGTATGTATATTTCAGGTAGCAATATGTACAAATATCCTTAACTTTCATATTAAAATTGATTGTACTTACATGTGTTTATCTTTGGAATCCTATGACCTACTGTTTCTAAAGAAGCATTGGGTAAACTTCAGAGACATAACCTCAAACTGACAGAGGGAAGTTCTAAATTAATTTTAGAAAGTATTACTTCACAGAAGGAATAGTGGAAGCTTGGAACCAATTTCCAGTGTAGGTAATGGCCCAATCATCAGTAACTAAGTTTAAACATACTTGGGAAAAACACACATGTCCATCATCTGACAAAAAATATAAAAAATAAACTCAAAGGCAGACTTGATAGACCACTGGGTCTTTTTTTGCGGTCAGTTTTCTGTGTTTCTATGTTGTGAGCTAACAGTGATGTAAACCGTTATTATAAACAGGAATCTTGAAACTATGGTAGAAAATGTAATGTTTTACCTATAGAAACAAGTACATTTTCAAAGAAGTAAACACTGTCTCTTTAAGGATGTCTCAGTAAATATTTGAAATATGAGAATAAGGAGGGAAATATTCTCATTTTTTTATTTGAGACTAAAGTGCAAAAAATAAAAGAAAAAACTACTTGTGAAGAGTAAAATACTTAGTGACTTAAAATTACATAACTTTTGTATTGCTGCAGATATCTTCTAAGATTTAGATCAAAAATGTAGTAATTCTCCGGCATGCCTTTGGGATAATCCACACATATGGGTTGAATCTGCCTTTCTGCCCAGAGACTGAGTCATCAATCTTTGCCACACCTCTTCGTGTTGGGGTAGGAAGGCCCCTAGCCCCAGTTACGACTCAGTCTTGGCCCTATAGAGATGTGGCAAAGGTTGGCTCCAACAATTTCAGCAGAAAGCAGCAGTTTAAAGTGTGGATTCTCCCAAAGGTTTGCAAAAACTTCCTCAAAGTATCCAAATCTTTGTAAACAGGCAGCAATTGGAACTTCTGCCTGCTCCATTTTTCGCACCCTCCCTGAACTACCAATTGAAGGCCAGGCAGTCAAGGGGGAGTCCCAAAATGACCTCCTACCCCGGGGGGGGGGGGCGCTGAAGCTGCGATTGCCCCCAGCACGTCGTGGAATTCCCAGGCTTAACTGGGTAGCTCCAGACAAACCATTTTCAAGGTCTCCAGCTGATTTTGGGGGCAGGCAGTGGCCATTTTGGCCTCATGGTGAGTTGTGCAGGCTATCCAGGAGACTGGTAGGGCCGCCACTGCCACAGCCCAGGGAAGGCTTCCAGGCTTGGAATTCCCCTTGGAGCAGCAGGATTGGAGGATTGAGAAAGCTCTCCTTCGTGCAATCTGGGCATTAGCAGCATGGCTGACCAAGGCAGCATGGAGCCCACGAGTGCAAAACGATCCAAGCAGAGTCCCAGGAAGGCCAAATCTGTAAATAAGGAGGCTGCTAACAAGATAAAGGCAAAGGCTCTTTATTCCAGAAAGCCCACAAGAGCAGAAGAAAGGAGGCAAAGAGCATTGGAAAAGCAGTTCTTCAGAACTCAGAAGCAAGCAAACCATCCAGGGCCTGTTAGCCCCCTCCCCCAGCAGCCTTTAGCACAGTTCCTGGAACCTGCAGTTCCTGGGGCTTGGTCACCAGAGGGAGATAGGGAGCAGGAATTTATCCCTCCTGCTGAGGAAATCCAAATTTAAGAGATTTCCTTTCGATTGCATGCTTCCTCGTCCTGCAGATTTGCAGATCAGAGACAGGACTGGAACACCTGAGGCTACTTTTACTCCAGCTGCAGCGGGAATGAGCTCAGCAAATAGGGTGGCCTCTGAATTATCAGAGGATCTGAAGATCCTTATTGCTCAGACCATTTCTCCCTGAGGGGGAGAAGCCAGTCTTCTTCCCCAAGATCTGATCCTCAGCCATTGCAGCTAGTGCAATACCAGGCTTCCATGGGTTTTTCCAGGCACCAGAGGGAGGCTTCTCCAGCCCACTCCATTAGAAGCAGGGCATCTGGGAGGGAGGAGGAAATCCAGGGGAAGTAGGGGTTCTTATCAGATGAGGACCTGTCACCTGATCCACCCCCGTTCACAGGTCTATTTAGCCCAGGACTGCTTAAATCCCTCCTCCACAAGGCTAGGACCACTGCCCAAATTGATCGTCTGCCCACTATACCAACTGATTCACCTGATACTCAGGGACCCAACAGCAGGTTTTTTTCTGAACCTACAATTCTCCATCAGGAGATTCCTTGTCCCAAGTTATTTTTGGACGTAGTTCAACCTGGATTCTTCCCTACTCCGGGGGGGCAATGATAATTTTTTTTTAATATGGCTCCTCTCTCTGAATCACTTCAACTTCCCGCTCTGGATGAACCTTTGGCGTCCTTGGTCTCTCCCTCTGCAATATCAGGTGACATAGCAGAGGCCCTTAAGACAGGACAAAAAGGCGGAACAAAATTTTGGCAAAACACACCAGGCCAACGCCTGGGTCCTTAAAGCAGCTGCAGCCACCTCCTTTTTCACTAGGACATCCCTTCTCTGGCTTCGCCAATTACAGGCTAGGATTACCCCTGAGGAAATCAGAATGCATCAGGACGTCAACAAACTGGTGGCGGCCGCTGAATTTGCGCCTGATTCCTTCCTGCATGCAGCCTGATTCTCCTCCAGGGCCCTGGCCTCCAACATCACTTCTCGTCGTCTGCTGTGGCTATGACTGTGGCAAGCAGATGCTAGACCCAAATGGAAAGTGGCCTCTTCCCTCTACATGGGTTCTTCCCTATTTGGAGAAGCCTTAAATCCCTTCATAGTTGAGAATAAAGACAAGAGAAAGGTGTTCTCCTCTCTTAACAGGAGGGCTGATAAGAGGGCTTCTCCCTACACCTGTAGACAGCCATTTCGTTCCTCAGACTCAGGCCAGGAATTCTTGCAATTCCAAAGGTCCTAGCAGCCCAGATCAGATTGACCCACAAATAGAGCGGGATTTCAAGATAGAAACAAACAACAGTTTCAATCTAAACAGCCCTTTCATGGCACAGGAAGTCATCTCTACCATCGATCCAAATGAATGCTGGACCCTTCCTCCCATCAGCAGCCAGCAGCCCCATTTGCAGACCGATGGGAGACCATCACATCTGATTCCTGGGTCCTGAAAACAGTGCGATTTGGTCTCACCCAGGATTTTGTGTCCAATCCTCCGAGGACCTTTACCCGTTGCCCAACCTCCAAGAACTACGTAAAGAGAAAGCTCATGGACACAGCGGTCCAGCATTTGCTGGACATCCAGGCCATCGAGCCAGGACCAGAGGGGGCACGGGTTTTACTCCATTCTATTTGTAGTTCCCAAGTCCACGGGAGGGTGGGGGTGGGGGGTGGAGAGCGATCCTGGATCTCAAAAAGCTCAGTGTTCATTTAGAATACAAGACTTTCAATGTGCAATCTCTGCAGTCCATCTTGGAGAGCGTAAGGGGGGGGGGCGATCTCCTAACGTCCATTGATCTGACGGAGGCCTACCTCCACATCCCCATCTACCCCTCCCATCAGAGGTTTCTCAGGTTCTATTATGCGGTGGGCCATTATCAATACAAGGCCCTACCATTCAGACTGTCACAGCCCCAGGACCTTCACAAAAGTGCTGGCAGCACTGGCTGCGCACCTCAGAACAATTCCAGTGCGCATCCAGTGCTCTCTGGAAGACATCCTAATCCAGCCCAGCTCCAGCCAACAAGCCAAATCAGACCTGACTTACACAATCCAGGTTCTACAGGACCACGGATTTTCAATCAATTTCCAGAAAAACCAGCTAATACCCTCCACCCGCCTCCTTCATCTGGGTGCGGTGATAGACACAAATCTATGTGAAGTATATTTATCCCAGGAGCATCAGGACAAAATAGCACATGTCACAGCGGATCAAGCGCTCCCTTGGTGGTGCTTTCCCAGCTTCTGGGAAAATTAATCTCATGCATAGCCATAGTACCATGGGCCCAATTGCACGCCAGGCCTCTCCAATGGTTCTTCCTACCATTTCAGAAGGCAGGCACCAGCACCTCCAACGTCAGGGTCTGATTCCAGTTGGATGTCCTCAGATTCCTCAGGTGGTGGGTTTCCCCAGCAATCACCAAGGAGTCCCTAGTCAAAAAACCTAATCGCATCAGTCACTTCAGATGCAAATCTGTTGGGATGGGGGGCCCATCTACAGTCTCAGCTCACACAGGGTCAGTGGTCCACAGCGGACCTTCAACACAACATAAACTGGTTAGAACTGAGAGCCATTCACTTAGTTCTCAAACACTTCCAAAGCACAGTGACCGGCCAATACGTATTGATCCTAACGAACAACATGGCGGCCAAAGCACACATCAATTGTCAGGGAGGGATCCACTCCAGATCCTTCATGTCCGAAACGCAGCAACTGGGAACCTGGGCGGAGGCTCACCTATTGTCAGTCAAGGCAGAGCACATATTGGGGATAGCAAATGTCCAGGCAGATTACCTAAGCAGGACCAGGGTGGACAACTCTTGAGTGGCATCTCCATTCAGGTCTGTTTCAGGACATAGCTCAGAGATTTGGGACTCTTTGTCACTCCAACGAACACCCAACTTCCCCGATTCTACTCTAGATTCCTGTTGCCGGGTGCAGAAGGGGTAAACACCCTTCACAGCCGCCGGCCCAAGGGTCTCCTTTACACCTTCCCTCCTTTTCCCCTCATACTGGGATGATAAGGAAAGTACTTCTAGAATAGGCAGAAATCATGCTTATCGCTCCCACTGGCCCAGATGGTCGTGGTATGCAGATTTAGTGAGCCTGTCAGTGTCCTGCCCTTGGAGGATCCCTCAGGGCAGACTATCTCTCAGCCAGTGGGTCTTGGAACACTTAGACCCTCAGTGGCTCCAATTGACCGCCTGGCACTTGAGAGGAGGATCCCGAGGGACGGATAACTTTTCCAGAAATGTCATCAAAACAATACAAGCCTCCAGGAGGCCTTCTACAAGCAGAATATATGACACTACCTGGAAAGCATTCCATCAGTGGTGCAGCAAGAAGGGCACAGACCTGACTGTGGCCTCAGTGCCACAGATTCTGGACTTTCTACAAACAGTTCTCGACAAAAGGTTCTTTCCTAGTACGCTATGCAGGCAGGTAGCAGCCCTATCCACCGTGTTGCACTATGGGAAGAGGAATTCCTTAGCTCATCATCCGGTCGTCCACTCCTTCCTCAAAGGAGCTATCAATCTTAAACTTCCACATATATCCTTCTTGAAAGCTGTTGACAATATTACAAGCCCTTACTCAGGACCCATTTGAACCTCTTCAATCTGTAAGCCTGCGGTTCTTAATGCTCAAAGTCGCCTTCTTAGTGGCCATCACATCGGCCTGGCGCATATCAGAATTGGCAGCTTTTTCCATCAGGGAAGACCTCTGTACATTCCACGACAACAGGGTTGTCCTGCGCCTCGACCTCACCTTCATCCCAAAGATAAACTCTCGTTTCCACAGGGCTCAGGAAGTCGTTCTTTCCGACTTTTGCCCTGCTCTTTCACATGACAGAAAGCACAGATGGCACAAATCAGATGTTCGGAGGGCTCTTCGCAGGTACATCAAACATACATCAACATATCGTAAAACCAAGGCTCTGTTCATCTCATTTCAGCCATCTTCAATGGGCACTAAAATCTCCTCTTCAACTATAGACCGCTGGATCAGGGTTTGTATAGCTAAGGCCTACAAGACCCAGACTCTTCCAACACCCAGACGGCTAACAGCTCACTCGACCAGAAGCGCAGCTACCACAGCTGCCTGGGCAATGCAGGCCTCACTTGAGGACATTTGCAGGGCGGCTACATGGTCCTCCCCATCTCCATTCGTAAAGCACTACAGACTGGACACATACGCCTCAGCTGAGGCGGCCTATGGAAGAAGAATGCTACCGCGAGTGCATACAGACGGGAGTGCACAGGACTAGACTTCTCGCCCATGGGCCAGCTTTGGTATGTCCCATATGTGTGGATTATCCCAAAGGCATGCTGGAGAATAGTTATTGGCTTACCTGAATGCAGTTTCTCAGCATGCCTTGGGATAATCCACTCCCACCCTGGCAACTGTCTGGTCCAGTGTCCAGGTGGGAGGCAGAGCCAATGCCACAGGAAGATCATCAAATGGCTTCACCTTCGTTGCGACAGGCTAGGGGGCTTCCTGCCCGGACAAGAAGAGGTGTGACAAAGATTGATGACTCAGGCTCTGGGCAGAAAGGCAGATTCAACCCATATGTGTGGATTATCCCAAGGCATCCTGAGAAACTGTGTTCAGGTAAGCCAACGCCTATTCTGTTACTGGATCTATTAAATGACATTTGTAAATGTTGGAAAACAGTAATATCTAAAATCACCAAATATAAACATCTTTAGATTCTAAAAGTGCAATTTGGAAATGTTCAGTAACATGATGGTAAAGCACATGTAAAGCATAATCTCTTGTTGCTTTTCCTTTTTTTAGGTATTTATATCTTTTTCATCTAATGGAGGAATTCAAAGATAAAATGTATATGGTCAAATGATAAAAATCATCTGGAAGCTTTTTGAAGGTGATACTTAGCAGAAGTTCAAAATTGGAAATTTATTAAACTTATTAAACCTGTTTAGACCAGATTTTTTTTTATTTATCTCATTTTATTTATTTATCTAGTCTTTAATAAGTAAATTTTGTTTGCTGGAATGAAATAGGATATAAATAATCAGCTAATTTTATATAAAATTATTGAGAACCCCCACATCTATCAATTCTGGTCTTGAGCAGATTTCTTAATTTGGTTCTGTTTGATAACCTTCATTCTTCTTCAATGGAATTCCATTCTTCTTCATTAGAATTTAAATAGATAGGGAAATTGTAATTGCAAGTAGACAATTACTAAGATTCTCCAATTTTGCTGTTTTATCATCTTAATGTACAGAAAGAAAGGGAAAAAAAGAGGCTAGAAATTTTTTTAAAAAGCATATTACCTACAAGGAGTCATTCAATCTAGTATTTTAACACATTAAACTGTGACCGCACAAAATAATATTGATTGGTCTTGTATTACATTGATAGACAACTAACTCATCAAATAAAATGAACACACACCAGACATTCAGGATGTAAACCTGTAGGTGCAAATTGTTTTTCCAACATTGAAGAGTAATTATTTTCCCCCTTTGCTTTATAAACAGTAATTATTTATATGATAAAGTTTTTAGTATATAATTTAAAGATACTTTCATATATTTAAATAATATCAATCACTTTAAGTCCATATTAACAAACTAATCAAATTTCAAACCAGAATGGGGTAATAATAAGATAAGCCCATATTATGAGAAAGTGTTTCCTCAATTGTTTTGGCATAATGAAATCAATAACAAACCCTTTTAAAACACTTTCTGATATGGCCAAAACATTGAAAAAATAGTTGTATTAGACTCACTAGATCATAAAGATCATTCTTAGTAATTTAAAGATATTTAGCTATAGACTTGTAAATGTGTATATTCTAACTCTTTATTATGAACTACCTGTAAATAATACATGTAGTTTTCAACTTATGATTGGTCACTTAACAACCATTCAAAGTTACAAAGTTACTCAGAAGTTAAGACTGCTGTCCCACCCCATAGTCACATGATCACATTTTAAGTTCTTGGCAACTGACTCATTTATGTCTGATTGCAATGTTCCAGGTCATGTGAATGAATTTTGTGATTATTTTTGCTTTTGTGAAGATTTTTAATAATGATCATTCTCTTAATGACCATGGTGACTTGCTTAACAAGCATTATAAAACAGTCATCAAATCAAGTCAGGTCATATGGTCTCATGACCAAAACTCAATTGTAGCTGTGGGATGAGTATTATCTATACACATAATCACAGCACTCTTCAGACTCATGCTAATAGTAATTGAAGAATTTTAAATTTTTGCTACTGCATTAAGACTGAATTGTGAAATCATGGTATGATAAATTTAATAATAAAGATATGGTTTGAAATTTTATGCAATCCAAATTCCTCTTGTAATAAATCATGTTTAGCAAACATAATGTAATAAGCTCATAATGCAGCTTTATATGACTAATTGTCCTGGACTTTATTCTCCCCAGTGCTATTTTCAGGCTAAGGCTGTCCCAAGGGATAGGTTTATCTTGTGAGTAAAGGTCAAAATTATACTTCTGTACCAATATCTGCTAAATGTACCTTGTAGCCTTTTATGTACAGTAGAAATCCAATACTGTAGAGGTGTTGACCCTGCCATGATATCAAAGGGACACTTAGTAACTTTACTTATTCCTGTAGGGTTTTTTTTCAGCCTGATCAGTTATCTTGAAAGCAAAATACACAGTATTATAAAGTGGAAGGTCAGAAAAGTTAAAAACACCATATTATAATAATCATAATTTAGATTTAAATAAGCTGAAGCATATCCTAGATTTTATATATAGGTAGCCCTTACGACCACAATAGAGCCCAACATTTCTGCTAAGCAAGACATCTGTTAAATGATTCCCCATTTTATGGTCTTTCTTGTTATAGTTGTTAAGTGAATCACTGAAGTTAGTAACATGGTTGTTAAGGAATCTGGCTTCCTCACTGACTTTGCTTGTTGATGGTCCAAAGTGATCACATTTGATCACATTCTGTGCCAGGACACTGCAACAGTCACAAATACGAGTTGGTTGCCAAGTGTGTGAATTTTGAACACATAACCATGAGGGTGGTCAAATGTGTGTGAAAAATGATCATAAATCATTTTTAGTGTTATTGTAACTTCGGATGGTCACTACACAAACTGTTGTAAGTCGAGGATTATCTGTATCTAATTGGTGCTAAAAACCTAAATTTTGCTTAAAGTAATTTAAAGGTATTAGCATTCTAAGTATGTCAATGAAATTCTGTAATTTTTACAAATTTATTCCCCTTGCACTGAGTAGTATTTTAAACAATTTATATCTATTTTGGTCTGATATAAGATATATTTACATCTACAGATGAAGAGCATTTCTCCACTGAACCGAAGGGAGAATCCAGGATGGGTAGTCGCTAGTCTCATAGCTCTGCAGACCGAGTTGAAAACTGAGGACACACCCCCTGGTAACGGTCCCCAGTTCTTCACTCGGTCTCAGCGTGTTCAGACCACTCTTTAAGGGCTCTGAATAGTTAAAATTGTAGAAGAATTACCCCCCTGGATTGAGTTTTTTTCTCTTCGAGGGGCTTGGAGCAGGTTTTCCATAGAAAGAGGATTCTGGTTCTTTAGATATTCTGAATGGACAGCCATTGTATTGGCACTGTTAATTTTAAAAATACAAGAAAGGTATATTGTATTGTTGTCTTTATTGTTTTGAAGGCATAGTGAAAACAGACAATACAGAGATACCTGATGGTTCAAATATTTCTTCTGTTCTCAATATTTAGGAGACCTAGTTTAATGGTACTTTTTATGTTTGTGTCTTCCTCCAAATTCACTGAGCCATCTCTTTAGGTGAACTTAAGATTCTAGTCATAAGTATTGGTTCCTTGGTCCGAGTTTAAATACATGAGATTACGTACATATTTTTGCAGCATTTTAAACTGCTTTAAAACTCCCATTTGTCTAGAGATAAAAAGAATATATTATTATTTTTCCAACACAAGAGAAACTTATTTTACTTTCTAAGGTAATGCTGATGTGATTTGTCTAAATATAAAAAGTAGCTACTTAGTGTTTTAAGAGTCTTTTAATGTAATTGTTATTAATTTATGTAATATGAAATTTATTTTTCACATTACCAGTACCATTAACAACTCCCAAAACTAGAAAAAACAAATTACCCAAAACAATAAGGAAGCTTCAATCCAAAAAGAAATCACTTTGGCGGAAAAACAAATCTGGTCATGTTGCCAATTTCAAAAGCTGATACAAAAATTTATGCCACCAGATAAAAACTGAATGCACCAATTATCACATTAAACAAGAAGAAAACCTTCTACGTACCAATTCCACCCGCGCTTTCTACAATTTTGTAAGCAACAAACTAAAAGACTCAAGGTCCACCCCACCCCTGAAAGGACCTAATAGTAAAGACTACAAGGACGACACTATTAAAGCCAACATCTTTAACACATTCTTTGGCTCAGTATTTGTAAACATCAATGGATCATGCCCAGTGTTTCCTAGTCAAACCACAGACAACTACAATGATCTAATACATATCGATTTTACAGAAGACAATGTTGAAAAAGCACTACGCAATCTAAAAGCATCTCTATCTATTGGACCGGATGGAATATGTGCCTACTTCTTAAAAAAGCTACCCACTGCCATAGCCGAGCCTCTAAGCATAATCTTTGAAAAATCTTTCAGGACCAGCTCCTTGCCAAAACTATGGTCACAAGCCACGGTCATCCCCATCTTCAAAAAGGGAGACCCCAGCCTAGTTGAAAATTGCACACCAATCTCTTTATGCTGCGTCACCTGTAAAGTCATGGAATCAATTATTAACCAATCCATCATCCTCCACTTAGAAACAAACAACCTACTCTCTAATAAACAATTTGGTTTTAGGAAAAAACTCTCCTGTAATCTGCAACTCTTACACTGAAAAAACATATGGACTACACAACTAGATCAGGGCAAAGCAATAGATGCAATCTACATAGACTTCTGTAAAGCCTTTGATTCAGTGGTACACGACAAACTACTCCTAAAACTAAAATCTTATGGTATCTCTGGACACCTGCATAACTGGATAGAAGCATTCCTGTCAAACAGACAACAAATGGTCAAAATTGGGAGCGTCCTATCAAATTCTGTACCTGTCAACAGTGGTGTCCCCCAAGGCAGTGTTCTAGGACCAAATCTTTTCATTCTCTACATAAATGACCTCTGTGATCATATCAAGAGCAACTGCGTTCTCTTCGCTGATGATGTAAAGCTATTCAACACCACAGACAATACTTCTACCCTTCAAAAAGACCTTGACTATGTATCAGAATGGTCAAACAAATGGCAACTTCAAATCTCAACAAATAAATGCTCTGTCCTACATATTGGCAAAAAAAATATCAGAAAATAAAATAGAGG
This sequence comes from Notechis scutatus, assembly GCF_049901735.1. Lineage (NCBI taxonomy): Eukaryota > Metazoa > Chordata > Lepidosauria > Squamata > Elapidae > Notechis > Notechis scutatus. Next base: position 37,255,088 of record NC_142014.1, read on the forward strand.
CTGAATAGTCAAGTCCTTGTTGTTGATCCAAATTCTGTCAAGGATCTTGGAGTACTCATCTCTAATGATCTAAGTGCTAGAGCTCACTGTAACTACATAGCCAAAAAGGCGTTAAGAGTTGTTAACCTAATCTTACGTAGCTTTTTCTCTGGTAATATTACACTAATAACTAGTGCATACAAAACATTTGCTAGACCAATACTCAAATACAGCTCATCAGTCTGAAACCCACATTACGTATCTGATATTAACACAGTTGAGAAAGTCCAGAAATATTTCACAAGAAGAGTTCTCCACTCCTCTACTCGTTGCAGAATACCTTATGCCACCAGACTCGAAATTCTAGACCTAGAAAACCTAGAACTATGCCACCTTTGGTCCGATCTAAGTATAGTATATAAAATCATACATTGCAATGTTCTACCAGTCAATGAATACTTCAGCTTCAACCATAACAATACAAGAGCAAACAATAGATACAAAGTCAAGGTTAATCACACCAAACTTGATTGCAGGAAATACAACTTCAGCAACAGAATGTCTGGAATACTCTACCTGACTCTGTGGTTTTTCCCCCCAAACCCCAAAAACTTTAACCTTAGACTGTCTACTGTTGACCTCACCCCTTTCCTAAGAGGTCTGTAGGGGGCATGTATAAGCGCACCAATGTGCCTAAAGTCCCTGTCCTATTGTTTCTTTTATATATTTTTTTATTTTTCTTATATGTATCCATATATTCATAACTATGGTTTTACTTATACCTATTATCTTGTAAGCAAATAAAAATAAAAAAAAAATATTTTTTTTTAAAAAACTGCTTTTTAACAGTGGAATTTGGAAGATAAATTTCAGTACTATTCTGAAGAGTTTATCATATGCTATTTCAAAGAAGCTAAATAATGAAATTATAACACATCTAAATCTTTCATAACAGAAGCATACATTATGCTATTGTAATGTACAGTGAAAAATATGAGATCTTATAGTTTAAGGCTGTTTTTTCTATTTTTTAAAACATAGCCTTTCATCTCATAATATTCAAGTTCAAGCAGGGTGGATTTGATTTAAATCAAATCGATTAAAATCATGATTAAAATCATAATTTAAATCACTAGTAAAAAGGCTTGATTTAAATCAACTCAATTTAAATCATAATTTTTAAAGAACAATTGTCATCTCTGTCCCCCAGCAGTTCCTCCTCTGACCCGCTGTTGACTCCCCAACAGTTCCATTCACTTTAATGGATGGCTGGTGTTGCGGCAGTGACACAACACGGTGAGGGACATGGCAGGCAGCAGGTGAGAGGATGTCCAATAACACGCGCTGTTTTTTGGAGAATGAGCAGCAACGACCCAGCTGGCTACCCTGGTCTGACTGGCACAGACACTGCAACGATTCGGCTGGCTTCCCATTTTATCGGCACAACTGCTGCAACAACTAAGCTCCAACCGGCATAACCGCTAGAGCAACGTGGCTGGCATCTTTGATCCACCCAGCACAGCTGCCATTTTCCGGCTCATTCAAACAGAGCTGACGTTTGGCGTGCTTTTCAGCTGCAGACACCCTGGCACCTTCCTACCAGGGGACTGGAAAACCTCAATACAGCAGGAGAAACAGAAGATGGAGGATACAGCTACCTCAGAGAGCCATGAGGTGACTCATGTGAGTGGGGATGAGCAGGCCCCCCCAGCACAGCCACAGATTAACCAGAAAGGTCCCTCAGCGCCAAGAGCGGGCAGTAGAAGAGTGGCTGCCTGATTAAGGGCAAAAGCCCTACATTCCAGAAAAGCCTGCAAGGTTGAGGAAAGAAACCACCCCACCCCCCCAGTCAAAGAGCTCTGGAGAGAGAGATTCTAAAGCTGGGCGATGAAGGCAGACAGACTTTCCCAGGGGAGATCCCATCACTTCCCACTCATTTCAGGCTGATCCAACCAGGAAACGGGAGTCTCTGAATTCCCAAACTCAGTTTGCCAGATGGTGTCAGAGAACAATCTTCACAACTACCTTTTATAAAATGCAGCATTTGCTCCACAGTCAGGACAGGAACAGACAACAATTCCAGGCCAAGAGACCATTTTGTGGCTCTGGAGGTCGCCCCTTCTGTCCCTACAAGTGACCCCAAGTCCAACCCTCCCATTGGTGGCCGCCTAGGCTATTCGCAAACCAATGGGAGGCAACCACGATAGACACCTGGGTCCTTAACACGGTGAGACTAGGCATCACACTCGAATTGCTTTGCACACCTCTGAGATTTTTCATACATTGTCCCATATCAAAAGACAACACAAAGAGAGGTCTCATAGATGCCGCAATCCAATACCTGTTGGACATTCAAGCTATCCAACTGGTTCTGATGGACCAACAGGGGCAGGGATTCTACTCCATCCCATTTGTAGTCCCAAAAGCTTTGGGGTGGGGGTAGAGAGCAATTCTGGGCCTGAAACGATTAAACCACCATCTGATTTACAGGAGATTCAAGATGCTCTCCAATCCATTCTGGAGAGCATCCATGAGGGTGACTTCTTAACATCCATAGACCTGAAGGAGGCATACCTCCACATACCCATCCTACTGTCCCACCGCCGGTTCCTTGGGTTCTACAATGTGGGACTTCATCAGTACTACCATTCGGCCTGTCTTCAGCGCCTAGGGTTTTCACCAAAATATTGGCAGTACTGGCGGCACACCTCAGGGTGATCCCAATCCACATCCAGTGTTACCTGGATGACATCTTAATCCAGTCCTCTTCCCACATTTGAAGTCTTCCCACTTCAGGATCACGGGTTCTCCATTAATTACGAGAAGAGCCACCTGGCTCCTACCACCCGTTTTCCACGCCTGGGGGCGATCAGAGACACCTCTTTATGCAAAGTTTATCACAGGAGCGTCAGGGCAGCATAAAAACATTGGCGAATTGGATTCGAGCAGTCTTGTCAGTTTCACTGGTCCTCCTCTCACAGCTCCTGGGCAAGATGGTATCTTGTATCACAATTATCCCCTGGGCACGCCTACATGCCAGAATCTTACAGTGGTTTCTCCTACCCAACCAAAGAGCAACTCACTAAGGTTCAGGCTCCACATAAGGTACTCCAGTCCTTCCAATGGTGGATATCTTGGGCCATGACAAAGGGATGAGCTTTCAAAGAGTCCAGCCACCTGACCACCACCACAGACGCCAACCTCTTCGGCTGGGGCACCCACTTTCAATCACAGATGGCGCAGGGGCAGTGGTCACAGGGTGACCTGACGAACAACATCAACTGGCTAAAACTCAGGGCAATCCATCTGGCCCTCAGATGGTCCAGGGCAAGATTTCTGGCCATCATATTCTCATTCTGACGTACAATGTAGCCACCAAGGCCCACATCAATTGTCAAGGGAGCACCCACTCCAGGTTTCTCATTTGAGAGGCAGAGCAACTGGGTCTCTGGGCAGAGAAGCATCTTCTCTCCATCAGGGCAGAACACATATCAGGGACAATGAATGTACAGGCAGACTGGCTAAGCAGGACTACGGTCAACCATTTGGAGTGGTGCCTGCATCCAGAATGGTTCAGGGAGCTGTCAGAATGGTTCAGGGCCCTGGTCCTGGACCTATTTGCTACCCCATTAAACAGCCAGATGCTGAGGTTTTACTCCAGATTTGCAACACCAGGGGTGGAGGGGATCAATGCAATCCACACTCAGTGGCCTCGAAGCCTCTTATATGCCTTTCCCAGGGGAAATCAGGAAGGTTTTGGCCGAGAAGGCAGAGGTATTACTCCTGGCTCCCCACTGACCTAGATGGCCATGGGAGGATTTCACAGGGAAAAATATCCCTCAGTCAGGGAGCCCTAGTCCACCCAGAATCACAATGGTTTCAACTGACTATATGGCATTTGAGTGGACAGTTCTGAGACAGGGCAAAATTTCTGCCAGAGTGATCTGGACAATCCAGGCCTCCAGGAGGATCAGCTAACAGGATCTGTGACTTGCCTTGCCTTCTGTAGCTGGTGCTCCAAGGGTACCTGTAGCCTAGATCCTGGAATTCCTTCAGGACAGGCTGGACAAGGGCCTATCCCCTAACACCATACTCAGGCAGGTGGCAGCTCTGTGGTTGGTGTTGTCATGCGGGGATCTGGAGTCCCTGGCGCAGCACGCTATTGTGTGCAGTTTCATTAAAGGAACAACCAACTTAAATCCCATCTGCGACTTACCCAAGGTCTTGCAGGCATTCTCCTTGGAGCTCTTAGAGCTATTACGGGCGGCCAGCCTGTGCTTCCTCACCTGCAAGGGAGCCTTCCTCATGGCTATTACCTCTACCAGACAAATTTCAGAGCTGGTGGCCCTCTCCATAAGGGATGACTTGTGTGTATTCTATTCAAACAGAGTTGTTCTGCACCTGAATCTTTCCTTTCTTCCCAAGGGTAATTCCACAGGGCACAGGAAATCGTTTTGCCAGATTTCTGTCTGGGCCCGACCCATGCCCTGGAAAAGAAGTGGCACGCCTGGGATGTCAGGAGGGCCCTCCACATCTACATTAAAAGAACAGCTCCTTTTAGGAAAACAGCCTCTATTCATGTCCTTCCAGCCTTCTGTACTCTAGGTAGCAAGGTTACACATTGACAGTGGGTCAGTGGATGCATCGCCAAAGCATACGAGCTTCATGCTCTCCCATTGCCCCAGTGAGTGATGGCCCACTCAACCAGGAGCACGGCCATGACAGCCGCATGGGCGACATAGCGCTCCCTTAGGAAGTCTGTAGGGCAGTGATTTCATCCTCACCGTCCCCGTTCATCAGACATTACAAGCTGGACACTTTTGCTGTGGCTGAAGCTGCCTTCGGCAGATGGGTTCTCCAGAAGGTACACATAGGCCTGGAGACTCGGGACCAGACTGCAGCTCAGCCTTAGGACAAGCTGGCTTTGGTATGTCCCATTCTTTGGATTCTCTGCTCAGCATACTGGAGAAGGAGTGTTGGTCTTACCTGATACGCTCCGTCTCGATGTGCTGAGAGACAATCCAACCCCACCCTGGCAACCGTCTGGTCCAGAGTCCAGGAGTGGACAACAATGCGTCAAGTCAACTGCTACGCCTTCATTAAAACTGGGACACAGTCAGGAGAGACGTGGCTACAAAGTTTAAAAGGACCCAGTCTCTGGGCAGAAAGGCGGAGTTAACCCATTCTTTGGATTCTCTCAGCACACCGAGAAGCATATCAGGTAAGACCAATGCCCCATTTCAAAGCAAAGAACTTTTATAATTGTGAATATTGCTTTGAATACCTAGATCCCAGTTCACATATAAATGTTCCATTATTGGGGCCATGGTGTGTAGAAGATCTGCTACAATAAGAATAAGTTTGTCTAATAGTTTGAAAATAAAACAGTTTATCTCTTTGATGGCTTAGATGTCAAACTTCAAAGATTTGTCCAAGCTATTTATGTAAGTTTCAGCTGTTGCGGTCTGAGGATGTAGACAAGGTATTTGCTGTAAATTCAGTTAAGTGATTTAAAACATACTTCGGTATAATATATATTAGTTATTGTTTCTCATTTATATTTGGATTGTTGAGGCCATGTAAGTCCTATGCCAGGGTTTTTATGTAGTGAAGGACTAGATAATGGCAAAGAAGTGAAGGCTGAGTTTAAATGTTTAAGGACTCTAGGAAAAAGAAGGGGGAAGTATTATGTTAGGAGGAGCAGGAGTGCAGGAGTTTATCCCTACAAGAGCAATTCAGGTAGTCACTGGCCTAAGGTCATACAATGAACTTCTAAGACTGAGGATGGATTAGAACCTGGGGCTTCCTGCTCTGGTCCAGCATCTTCATGGTTATAGTAATTAATGCTATAGTGGTTAAGATGCTGGACTAAAGTAGGAAGTCTCAGGTACTAATCCGGTGTCAGACATGGAAGCTCAAACTAGTCATTTATGTCTTGACTGAAAACTATAAATAAGTTCAAAAGGGTCAATATCCTGTTTCTTCAAAGTCTAACTTTCACTTCCATAGAGTATCCCAGGGAATACCATTCTTTGCACAATTTTAATATTTCTAGATGTAGACCCATCACAGCATCTAGACCATTGGAACAGCTTGCCTTCAGAAGTTGCAAGTGTTCCAACATTGGAGGCTTTTAACAGGAGCCTGGACAGCCATTTGTCTAAAATAGTATAGAGTCTCCTATTTGTCTTTTTTCTCACTCAGACTTTTTGAACCCACCTTTTACCAAGCAGAGGTTGAGCAAAAGTTGCTCAAAAACAAGATCTAAACTAGGACTGCACATGTAACTTAAGGCAAGCCCATGGTTGCTCTGGAGCAGGGGTCGCCAACCTTTTGGACCTCAGGGACCACCAAACTCATAATTTTAGATCCCAGGGACCACTAACTGGTTCTGTGGGCATGGCCTAATTTGTGGATGTGGCTTGGTGATCATGTGACTGGCTGGGCATGGCTTGTATGTAAATATTATAAATATATAAATATTGAATTTTTTATAAAAAAAGAGCAACTTTTACCCAAAATCAGGCAACGCAGTCAGGCAGATTGAGTTGCTCACAGAATCACAGATTCATTCAGAAATCTATCTATTTCCCATTGGCTAGCTCATCTGTCACATAGAATTTGCTTGCAAACAAACTCATAAAATTTGCTAGCAAGCAAACTCACAAAATTAATTCACAACACATCATGCATGTAAATATTGAATTTTTTTATATAAAAAAGCAACTTTTATTCAAAGTCAGGCAAAGCAGGCAGATTGAGTTGCTCATAGAATCATTCAGTGATCTATCTATCTGCCATCGGCTAGCTCAGTCTCTCAAATTTGCTTGCTGTGAGTCTGCACTGAATTTGCTTGCAACCAAACCTTCAGTCCTAAGGGAGGTTTGGCTGTGCTTAGCTAGAAAGCAAGAAATCCAACCATTTCCTGCTTCCTAGCTAATCTAAATCTGGCACAACAGAACAGATGATGGTCGGAAAAAGGAAAAATAGCAACTTAGCAGACAAGTTTACCGGGTAAGGAGTGAGTGGGCGGGGAGGGTTCCCGCGGGTCATCTGGGCTGAGCAGTCTTCTGTTTCTGCGCAGCCTGGATTAATTGCTTTGAGGGGGAGCTCTGGGGGTGAGATTTCTCTGCGGCCCACCAAAATTTTCTCATGGCCCACCGGTTGGCGACTGCTGCTCTGGAGGACATGAACCCACTAATGAAGAAAGTTCCAGAGACTAGCAGATGAAAATTGAAGTCATCTAATATTAAAAATCTTCAAGGGCAGCTCCATGTGGAACAAATGACAATAGTCCAGCTGTGAATTGACAAGGGCATGAATGCTCTTGCCAGATTGGCATATAAAATGTAATTGTGCAAATGGTCTTCTGGCTGCACAAGTTATTCCAACAAGTTATTCCAGCAATAGCTCTGAATCCAGAACTCCTAGGACTGTGATTCTTCCATCTACACATGCAGGAAGTCAGAAGCCTTAATATTGAAGTTTACAGAAAACCTCCACATACAGATCAATATTTACATTTTGATTCTAATCACCCACTGGAGCACAAAATGGGAGTTATCAGAACCCTGCATCACCAAGCTGAAGGTGGTGCCTACCAGAAAAATGGGGGGAAAAAAGAACTAAAACATATCAAGGAAGCCCTCAGAACATATGGCTATCCCAAATGGGCCTTCGTTAAATCCTAAAAAAGACCCAGCAGGAGCTCCTCCATAACAGACAAAGATGAGAACAATAAACGAAGCAATGTTGTCATTCCATATGTTGCAGGGATATCTGAAAAGCTCAGGAAGATCTTAAGCCAACACAACATACATCCACACTTTAAACCCAAGAATAAACTAAGGCAGAAGTTTGTCCATCCCAAGGATAAAACACCCAGACACAAACTGAGCAACATGGTATATGCAGTACAATGAAGTGAGATGTGCAGATCTGAAACAAAACAAGCACTTCATAAACATGGCACAACATAGAACAAACCCATTAAGACAAAATTCAGCAGTCCACATTTTGAAAGGAGAGGACCATTGGTTTGAAAGAGGGGTCAAAGAGGCCATCTATGTCAAAATTGAACTGCCCTCTCTCAGCAGAGGCGGATGGATATAACTTAATCTGTCTCCAATCTACAACGCAGTCTTTTTCAGCAGGTCCAAGAAGGATCCACACCCTTTTGCACTACTCAGGTCATCCTGAGGACACAGATAAATTTTCAAGTGGCCTCAGCAACTCTCTCATAAATGATCAGCTCTCTGCAAGGAGTATAAATCCTTCCATTCCTCATGCATCGAGTCAGAGCTAAAGAAGCTTCTTGGATGAGAAGCGAAATGTCTTCAAAAAAAAAACCCAAATCCAATTGCCTCTTGAAAAAGCATATTTGGGACAAACATGACCTGAATGACTAAAAATTTCCATAGAAATTTTTCCATCTAGTATGGAAGTATTTCCAGCTCAGTCCATTTTACTAGATTTTAGCCAGAATATATTTTACAACGCCCAGGTTTTCATAGTCCCCAAACAACAGATCAGGGCCTTTGTTGCATCATTGCGTGGCTTAAGTTGAAAATATATAATTGAGTATCTTTCACCTCATGCTGATGGACCTCTCCAGGCAGCTTCATGTATTTGTGCAGCACAAAAGGTGCCTAACCTTGTAGCATCCAATATTCAAGCTCCTGTGGACCCAACGTTTCTGTTCCCAAATGAAAATAAACCCTCAGGTAGGAAGAATATGATTCTTAAGATAATGCCCATTCCTCCAATCCTCAAAGCTAATCCAGAAGATTATCATTGTTGAAGATGTTCTATCAAGCTGAAGGCTTTGTGGTTGTTGTGGAAATAATTCCTCTCCTTTCTGCTGTAAAAGTTTTCAAAGCCAGTCATATTATTTATATATGACAAATGTAGCTTTGTAATCGTAGCATCTTTTAGAGACAGTTGCAGGTATGCTGTATTCAACAATGAAGGAATCTGTTGTTCTAACCACTACACCACCACAGTTTTAGACCATTTTATTAGTTTGAAGTCATGATAAATTGCTAAGATTTCTATTATACAGATTAGCACAAACTAGTAAATTTTGAAGGGTTTTTGAGTTGGGCTTTTGTAACACAGTTACATGAAGCATCTGTTCTATGGATCCTCTTATATAGTTCCTTTTTTCTCTTCTATTTTTGATATATTCAGATAATAGAATCACACTCATCCTTGTACTTCAGAAGCAAGCTGAGTCTTCTTTCTATCATAAAAAATCCTGGTCTCTTGAATATTGCAAAACAAGTGATGAGATTACTCCAAATATTTTTTGCTGATGCTCATATTTGGTTCTGAAGTAATTATTATTTTATTTAGCATTTTTTTTCAAATTAAGGAATAGATTTTAGAAACACAGCTTAAATTCTAAAACATAAGGATTAACAGAAGGAAAATATTACAAAAGATACAACATTTTCATAATATTTTCTCATTGAATACTTTTTCAGTGCCTGAGTTTTTATTTGTGTTTTTGAATATGACTGTGTTATGGATGAAAAACATAATAGTTGTATTAGATGCAGCCAAGACCTATTTTAAGTCCAGCTTTGGCTTTGTTTCACAGTGGCTAGTCATGTGCTTCTTGTATGCTCAAAAGGAGGAGGTGGAGACATTTCCCCACTATTGTTCCATTGCAATTAATACTTAGAAGTGTAAGATAAGATTGAGGCTGAGTTCTATAAATCTGCACGGTCTTAACCAGTTCTCTTTTTAAAACCAAAGGTCTTCACTACACCTTGTTTTCAACAGATTGGTTATACACTGTGTAAATAGATGGTTTCTTTTTGTTTTCTAAATCTCCTTACAATCAGCTTTGTTGGGTAGCCCTATTCCTAGTCTTTTGAAAATAGAAAAACTTCTCTTTTTACATTCTCTACCCCATATATGATTTTAAACTTCTCTATTATGTCTCCATTTGGTTATTTCCCCCTCAAGGTATAGTCTCAAACATCCTTTCCATCCCAGAAAGAAGTATTTGAAGCCCTGATCATTTAAATTGGCCACTTGTTTCCCCCCCACCCAGCTCTGTTACATCTTTTTCAAAATGTGACCAGAAGAATTAACACAGAACAAACCATGTGTTTATAAAAGAGCATTATAAAATTGGCCATTTTTATTTTCAGTAACATTTTAAATTATCTTAATCATAGAATCCCCCCCAAAAAATAGCAAGTCTGACATATTGATTTACAATAAACTTTGTTTTGTATTTATTTCTTGAGAAAATCAGTATAAATTGGATGAATGTAATTTCTTTCAGAGGAATATAAAAGTTTTATAATCTGTCAGCAAAATCAATTAAATGTCAATTCTAAAATCTTTAAAAATAATATACCTTGTTTGTTTATGTTGCATGAAATTGTTCAGATCACATAGCAACCAGAGATATCTCAGAAAACTTTCCTCGTAAAAACTTATTGCCTTGTCTTAAATATAATTCCATCATGTTTTGATGTCGTAATATTTCTTACCATACTATAACTATATTATATAGTGTTATTTTGTATATCACAATAATTAACAGCAGCATGATTTTCTCTGGAGCTAAAATGACAATAGAAAATGAAAACAATAAAATGCTCCATTCTCCTCCACGATGTTATAAGAGTCCAGGATAGGGAAAAACTCCTCCTCCTACATCATCGAGCTGAGTCTGCCAAGCCTATAAAAGCCAGCCCTGTTGCTAGCCCCCACCTTTCGATTCAGCTCCTTGTCACGAAACAGGACATGTCTCAGCTGCGTAGAGAGAAAGCGAAAGCGAAAGGAGAGATTCCACATGGCTACAGAAGCTCCAGGTGACCCGGTAGAGCCTGGACAACTGCGGAGGGCGGGGATCTGCTCTCCTCCAGCCCTGGAGCTTCGGTGCTGGCTTTTCTGGGATCCAGGGGGCTGTAACATTTCAAGTTTCTTTGCTGACCTCATATTCATGGTCAGTTCCTAAAATTAATAATTCCAAAAACTGATTGGAGACTCATTTAAAAATTTCCTCAAGAATCAATTATTGTATGTGACTTGTTATTTGTATTGGAACAAGATCATTTATTCTACATTGTTTTACAATTTAAGGAAAATGAAACAACTTTTTGAACCTTAATTTTATTATATGGTATCTATGAGTTTATATGCATCATCATCATCATCATCATCATCACTACTACTACTACTACATTTTATCCTATCTTTTTATATATAAAGGTTGTGAACATACCCAATACTCCTGCCTTCTGTTCCCTTACAACAGCTCTGTGGGGTAGGTTGAGCTAAAAGAGAATGACTGGCTCAAAGTCACCTAGCTGGTTTTCATGCCTTTCATGTCTAGTCTCATGGTTTCTAGACCAGACTTTAACTATTGCACCAACAGGCTCCCTGCATTGCTACTTTATTCAATTTTAAAGTATATAGAGATTCTCGATCATCCAGGTCATAGTTGTCCCAAAGGTGTTTTTTTCAGGAGGCAACTGGCATTTTTTTTTGGAAGATGTTTCGCTTCTTATCCAAGAAGCTTCTTCAGCACTGACAGGATAGTGGAGAATGGAATGATTTATATTCCTTGTAGACAGTTGGTCATTTGCATCCTTTTAAAGAATGGGTGTCAAACTCGATTTTGTTGAAGGTTGCATCAGGTTTGTGTTTGACTTTGGATGCTAGGGTGGGCATGGCCAACATGACATCCCTTGTGTTGGGGGCACCTGTGCCAGCAAAAACGGGCTCCCGAGCTCCATTTCTGGTTGTTATGGCCTTCTGCAACCCTCTGTCAGTGAAAACAGAGCTCAGGGGACCACGCGTGGCCCTTGCAAGTTTCATTTTTGGCTGAGACAGCTTCCTGAAACCTCTGCCAGTGAAAATTGAGCTTTGGAGGGGGCCACACACGGCCCGCAGAAGCTCCGTTTTCGGCTGCTATGGCCTCCTGCAACCCTCCGCCAGTGAAAACAGAGCTTGGGAGGGCCACGCACAGCCCTCCCCTTGCAAGCTCCTTTTTTGCTGGCAGTCCTTTGCTATTTCCAGGGCAGCCACATAGGCCAGATCTAAGCATCCAGTGGGCCGGAACTGGCCCACGGGCCTTGAGTTTGCTTTATAAGCTGCATAACAAGCATAGTACAATCTTTAACATTCTTTATAAATGGAGAGTTAAATGGAAAAAATTGAGAAAGTAAATTATCCAGTACAGGTGACTAGACCTATAACAGTGCATTTAGTGATCATTCAAAGTTACAACAGCACAGAACATAGTGCCTTATGACATTTTTCACATTTTATGACCATTGTACCATTCCCATGTTCATGTGATCAAAATTCAGACACTTGGCAACTGACTCATATTTATGACAGTTGCAGCATTCCAGGGTCCATGTTATCACCTTTTGTGACCTTCTGACAACCAAAACCAACACGGAATCTTTGTTATTATCTTAACAACTGCAGTGATTCACAACTTCAAAATTATGGCAAGAAACATTGTAAAATTTTGGTAAAATTCACTTCTAAAATGTCTCTCTCGGCAACAGAAATTTTTGGCTCAATTGAGTTCATATATCAAGGACTACCTGCATTAAATAATATTTTTGCACTTTATGTATTTATAAATTATTTATATTGAGCCAATCAAATCAACAGCAACATGTATAGAGTTATTCCTCAGTGATACTGTAAGATTGGAAAAGTTTTTTAAAAGTGACAATAAGTGCATCCTAAATAACAGATTTAGAAGTCAGAGTTCTTTAAACTAGATTTTAAGAAAAAAGTACAATTAACCTTTGGTGATTAAATTTGAAACAGATTAATAAAGACAAGTGCATAAATAGCATATGTTTTGAAATTGTTCTAGTGTTTTGGGTTGTACTTTCAGAGTTCAATAAAATAAATTGGGCTTGTTGGGTGTTTGATTTCTTTAATAAAATAAAACGTACTGTATTTGATAATGTTGTGAATTCACACAACTTTTCTAATAACTCAATCTACTTCATTTACAGGAAGTGTCCATCAAAGCTTGCTTGCTTCAACAGACAAAAAAATTAATGGGCAAAATTACAGTTTTTAGGTAGGTAGATATTTTCCTAGTGTGTGTTAGGTGATTCTTTTAGCAAGATTTTTAAGTGGTTGATAAGTATTTTTTTTGCTAAACATTTGAAGAAGTTTAGGAATAATAAGATAAATTTGTTATATATTTATTTGTTGTGTTAAATATATGTATGGTTGAAAAAATGAGATCCAAATAGGACTGTAGCTCCTGGAATAGATTTAATCTTAAGGCTATGGTACTAAAAATTAACTCTCTTAAAACTGAATTGGCAATATTTTATTTGCTGCTGTTTACATTCTCAGTAAATCATACATGACAATTAATTGTAATATTTATGATAATTTTAACTCTTACAGCATTATTTGCACGGTATTTTGAAAAGCTTAAACTTTCCCAAATGCCAATTTTTCAAGATAATATTTATTTTAATCTTAACATTTAATTGTCTAGTCATATTCACTAAAATTCAAGGGTTGATGATTCCTTTACTGCAGGGAATTTGATAAATGGTGAAATTGGTATCAACTTTTTTTTAAAAAAAGTCTCCCCTCCCCTATATATTTTGCTCAGCAGAACAGTAGCTTCATATTGCACATCATAGTTGGTCAGGGAAGAGTGACTGGGAATGGAAATTAACATTCTGGTCTTTCAATACTAGTTTTTCTTCTCTAATTGGGAATATAGAAATGGATATTTTCCCCAGGTTAATCATGAGCACACTTTACCCTATTTAACTTGAATTCTTATCTATAACTTCTTCAGAGAGAATTATGTATAAACAGTTTTTCTTCCAAAGCAGTCCAGACTTGACAGCATTTTCCAGAAATATCCTAGCTGCTTACAATAGTTGTATCACACACTTTATGTAGTGCCTTGAAAGAAGTATTGGCTTGGTTGGCAAGTCCAACACTAGAGAAGCTACTTCCAAAGTGATTACCGTATTTGCCGGCGTATAAGACGACTTTTTTGCCCTGAAAAACATGCCTCCAATTGGGGGGGTCGTCTTATATGCCGGGTCGTTTTATACGCCGGCAAATAGTAATTGGGAAGCACTGCGGCTGCCCGCGGCTGAGGCACTTTTGCGCACCGTGGAAACGAATCCCGTGAAGCCGAAAGGAGCAGCCAGCCTTCTCCCAGCTCCCAAGGAAACGAGGCTCGCACTGCCCGAGCTCCGCTGAGGTATCCGGCTGGGGCTGTCAGGAATTGTTACCGCTGGCGCGGCTGGCCAGTCCCGCGTTGCCTCGGGAAGGGAAAGGCAAAACCAGGAGCCGCTGCTGCCATTGCAAAGTGCCGCGCGGCTCTTCCTTTTTGCCTTTCCCTTCCCGAGGCAACGCGGACTGGAGCACTGGAGCGCGCCAGCGGTAACAACTCCTGACAGCCCCAGCCGGATACCTCAGCGGAGCCCGGGCGGTGCGAGCCCGTTTCCTTGGGAGCTGGGAGAAGGCTGGCTGCTCTTTCGGCTTCACGGGATTCGTTTCCACGGTGCACAAAAGTGCCTCAAAAAAAAAAAAAGTGCAAAAGTGGAAGGCGTGCGGAAGAGGGGCGAGTATATAACAAACTATATTTTGAGTGGAAATGTTGGGGGGTCGTCTTATACGCCGGGTCGTCTTATACGCCGGCATATACGGTACTTGTTTTTACTGGATCTTTAATTATTGCCTCAATGGCTTAGCTAATCTGGAGAAATTTGGAGAAAGAAGATCTTGCATCTCTATTGCAGGGGGTGTCAAACTCATGGCCCGGATGCATGACGTGCTGGCCAAGTCCATGCCCGGTTTAGCGAAGGGGAAAAAAGTCACGATATGTCACATGGCGACCCTGTGGCGACATGAGTTTGACACCCCTGCTCTATTGGATAATTCATAATTATCTTGATAAATCTATCTTTGTAACTGTAGATTTGAGGGTTTACCTGGTAACTTACTAATACTTGAGCTGAAGTTTTTCTAGCCATAGCCACCTGGATATTTAATGCAACAGCATCATAGGCCTGAAAGCTGGGGAAGGGAATTATGATAATTCATGTTGGTTCTTTCAACCACTCTGAGTCTTTGATCAGGATAAATATCAATTTGGAATATATGTAATTCGGTTGTGTGCATTTATTACATTATTTGGGCAGCACTAACTTAAAAGCAATGCCTAAAAATAAAGATATTTCCACTATAGAAAGATTATAATGAAAATAATAAAAATTTGAAATAAATAAAACTAGTGTTATTATTGTCACATGGTTTTGACAGCCTTTCTCCACCAGCATATAGGCAGCTTCAGTCTAGATTAATTACAGTTTTCAAATAGTTTTCAAATGCAGATCAATGTCCTGCATATTGCCTAGTCCATCCTCATAATGGTGAGGCTGTGAGTCACAGTTGTCACAAAATGCAAATATTTATTGGGCTGCAAAATTTTTAATTGATAAAGAGTCATTGAGATTGATACAGGATTTTGGGATCAGTGTATTTGAGCTTTTCTGGCCTAATATTTGTTTGAAGTGTTGATAACATGTATGGGCATTCTCACAAAACAATTGCTGTGATGGGATGAAAGTCACATGGTGCCCTTTTACCAGAAAATTAAATAATATTATGCCCCATCATTTCCTTGAATCTTGTTGGATGCTTTTAAAATTCATTTTGGGGGGCAGCAGGTGGTTAGATTCAAGTATAGTACTGGGCCACAGGCCTGTCATTGATGGTTTTTAAAAAAATGCCTCAAGTTTATTTGGAGATCCAGTCCGATTCTTGAAAATAAAAATAAGTATTCTTTGGATTTGTGCTTTGCAGCACCGTAGTTTCCTATTTACTTGAAAAATAAAAGAACATAAATCAAGTAAGTGCAGAGATAGAGATATCTTTGGCATGGTAGCAATTTGTTTGGTTTTCAGGGTCCAGCTGACAGGTTCATTGCTTCTCTCTCTTCCCATAGTTTCTAAGGAATCAGTACCAATTCCAGGACGGTTATTGTAGTGTAGTTCAGGATTTCATTGCCATCATCACTAGTATTTTTTCATTGAACTGATAGGTATTGGTGTATTGATATGTCTTTAATATGGTTGGATAATTTCTACTGATATTTAGGTTTTCAGGGGCTTTTCCTGTTTACAAAAGTTGTTAATCCATTTATATATAATCTGGAAGTAAAAAGATTGCTGAACGCTGTGGCAGCTTTGCTCACTAATACAATTAATAGATTTATTGAAATCTTAATTTTTCTCTACAATGAGGAGAGTTTTTCCATTGAACAGAGTATATATAAGTGCACTTTGGATATTGAAGGAAATGGAAAGATACTCAGAATTGTGGTTTAAAAATCATAAATCCAAGTGAGCAAGAATTATAATTATCTTTTGAGATTAGAGATTACATTGTTTCAGTAACTGAAATGAAGAAATGTTCTCATGAAACTGAGAAAACTAGCAAAGATCAAAGCACTTTGGTTTCCATATTTGATCAAGGAAAAGATTGCTTCATTCTTTCCTTAGCAGGACAGTATTTAATGCATGGATTTAGTGGTATCAGTATTCTTCAAAACACTTGTACTTACTATTTACATGTAAAAGTAATTGGAATTCCTATGTGAGTTTCATACTGTTGAGTAGCTCACATTATAAGCTGAGTACCTTCCTGAAAGTATTACTAATTCTCATCCATGCTGTGACGAGAGTCTAGGAATGGGATACTCCTCCCTCTGATGTCATAGAGCTGAGTCTGCCACTATAAAAAGCCAGCCCTTAGCTGGCCTGCCATCTTTTTGACTCAGCTTCTTGTCTTGGATCTTTGTCTCTGGAAGGAGTAATATTGAGCTAAAAAGAGTTTAGCAACAGTGATTTCTTTTTCAAGGCTTCTTACTGCTCCCAGGCTCCGGTTCGAGCTACAACACAGGAGAGCGGGGATCTGCTCTCCTGCAGCGCCGAGACTTCGGTGCCACCTCGCTGAGGAACTGTGGGCTCAGGGAGTGTCCTACTGAGCCTCCCACACAGTCCCAAAGATCGTCCAAATGAGCTGCTAATCTAGCTGCTTCACAGCTGATTCTGGAGCTCAACCCTGCTGCCTTGCGGCTGTTTCTGGCTATCGCTAATCGCTTGGGGCCTGGTAAGAGCCTAAGGAGCGAAGGAGGGAGTGCAACCATCCCAGGGCTGCCACACGTGGCAGGCGGCCATTTTGAAAGGCGGCCAATTTGTTTCCCTAATTGGGTCTCACAGTTCCCTCAGCTCACCTGGCGCACACTACACACATCACTATCACAGGAGGAGCTCACAGCACCTCTTGTGTTGCTCTGTTTTGTGGAATGGAGAGGGAAGTCATAGACCCCAAGAAGAAGCCCAAGATTTTCAAGCCCCTATGAGGAAGAAACGAAGACAAAGAGGCCATTCTGCCAATAGAGATGCTGCTCCTAAGATCAGAGCCAAGGCCCTGAGCTCCCAAAAAGACTTCCAAATCGGAGCTCAGGCCTGCAAAGAGAAGGCATGCTGCTCTGGAAAAGCAGTTTGCAAAGACATTGGCACAGATGAGAGACCAGATCCAGCAGGCTTCTCATCCATGGGAGGTACAGAGTTACCCAGAGGTTTCTATAAGGGGGGGATGCCCCCAGCTCTCTAACCACCTTTTAGCTTGGTCTCCAGAGAGGGTGAAAGAGCTTTTACCCCAGAATTTGAGCAAATTAGATCCATCCTCTAGACAGGCAGCTTGGGGCCCTGGTCCCTCCTTTCCCATAGGTCAAATAATCCAAGGGAGCCACAGGCCTAGACCTGAGGCAACCTTCACTCTCACTGCTGCAGGCTTGTGTCCAGTGGACCCCCCACAGGGAATAGGCCTCATGACATCAGGGAAATGGTCTCAGTGGCCATAAGGCAGGGCCTGGCTGAGGGGTTTCAACAACTCCTTCGGCCACCAAGACAGTTTCCTAACTTGTCCCAAGCAGTCTCTTCATTCCACAAAGGCCTTCCCAGACAACAGTTCATTTTCCAGCCTACCCAATCAGATTGTGGCAAGGATGAGAGGGATTATACCAACCCTTCTGAACACAGTCGCTCCTCTTATTCTGAGGAGGAGGAAGGTGAGATCAGAAATCCTAATATGTCAGAGGAGGAAGAATTTAGATCTGATCAACCTCCTCCAGCAACGTTTTTTAAACCTTCATTATTTAAACCGCTTCTGCACAAAGCTTTGGTCATGGCCCAGCTAACCCCTGAGGAGGGGCTCCAGAATCACAGGTGGCCTCTTCCAGGCACAGTGACTCTCTGTTCTCCAAGCCAGTGGTTCATACTGAGGTACTCCCTTCTCCATTGATATTCCTTGACTTAGTGAAGGAGCAGTGTAGCCCCCCGGGTCGGGGCCTTGTCCTTCATCACATGACAGGTAATTTTATAACGTGGGCCCGGCCTTGGCCAACGCTCTGCTGGTTTCCTCAGTGGACGCCCCAGTGGTAGTCTTGTTCTCTTCATCAGGCACCCCCACTGAGCCAGAGGATGTGCTTAAGGCAGAGGGCAAAAGGTCTGAGCAAATCCTCAAGCGTACCCACTAGGCAGCGGCTTGGACTATTGGCATCTACAGTGGCTTCGTTTTTCACAAGATCTTCATTGCACTGGCTACACCAACTGTAGGAGAGGCTCCCAGCCACCGATTTCAGGGCACATCAAGATCTCAACAAGATAATTATACTGGCAGAATTGACGGCGGACGCTACATTGAATTCAGCCAAGTTTGCTTCAGGCCAGATGGCTCCTTTGGCTGAGAAATTGGAAGCCCAATTCATGGCGGAAATGGAAGTTGGCGTCTGCCCCATGTGCTGGAGAAAGACTGTTCGGCGATGCCCTAGAGCCATACTTGGTAGAAACCAAGGAAAAGAGGAAGGTCCTCTCATCGGTGGGGAAGAGATTGGAATATCACCCTGGGCCGTTCTATCGATCTTCTTCCTTCAGACCTGAATCCACTGCTCGATTTTCCAGGGACCAGAGGACATTTCCTCCTCGCCCAGATCAATGTCCTGAGGTTTCAGGCAGACGACAACAGGCTCCTGGAAATGGCCCTTTTGAGAGGGAGGAGGTTGTGAATGCCCCATTTCACCTCCCATCGGAGGCCGTTTGGCTTTCTTCACCTCCAGGTGGGAGGAGTCAACATCAGACACCTGGGTGCTTAGGACATGAGGTTGGGCCACCGGTTTGAGTTCCTTTCTCCAACCGCACAATTTTTTGTTTGCTGTCCTACGCCTAGGGATGGCTCCAAATGGGCCCTCATGGAATTGGCCATTCAACATCTTGTCGACATACGAGCCATAGAGCTGGTTCCAATGGATCAATGAGGATTAAGCTTCTACTCTCTTCGTGATCCTGAAAGCCTCGGGTGGGTGGGGGGGTGGCGAGCCATCCTCGACCTTAAGCTCCTAAACAGATTTATCCCATACAGGCATTTTAAGATGCAAACCCTGCATTCCATACTAGAAAGCATTCGGGAGTGTGACCTCCTCTCCACCATTGATCTCACAGAGGCTTACGTCCATATCCCTATCTGGCATCACCGCCAGTTTCCCCGTTTCTGTTACCAGAACGAGTATTTCCAGTACCGGGCTCTTCCCTTCGGTCTTTTGTCCCCCCCCCCAGGGGTTTTCACAAAAATCTTAGCAGCATTGGCAGCTTTGCTTCAAGCTCTATCAGTGAGGGTCCAGTGTTACCTGGACGACATCTTGATCCAGTCGCAGTCAGTCCACTCTGCCCATCACGACCTTCACGTCACATTGCAGTGTTTATGAGACCACGTTTTTTTGATCAACCTCAAGAAAAGCCACCTCTCCCCAATGACCAGGCTGCTTCATCTCGATGCGATCATCGATACATCATGCTGCAAGGTTTTCATCTCACCGGAACGCGGGGAGAGCCTCAACGAGTCCATCCTCTGGATTCGGCGGAAGCACAACGTTTCCTTGTCTCACCTGTCTCAACTCCTGGGGAAGATGATTTCATGCATTGGCACCAGCCACATTTCCATCAGGGTCCATGTCCCACTACAGGTCCTTCAGTCCTTCAGATGGTGGCAATCTCAGGCAGTTTGGCGGGGTCATCCCTTCAAGAAGCCAGACAGGATCCTGCTCACCACAGATGCCAGTCTTCATGGCTGGAGAGCCCATCTGTCCGGCGAGATAGCTCAAGGGAGTTGGTCTCAGATAGACAGGGCATGCCTCATAAATTGGGTAGAACTCAGGGCCATCTTCCTAGCCCTGAAACACTTCTGGAACAGGGTGGTGGGTTGCCACGTTTTGGTCATGACAGACAATGTGGCTACAAAGGCCCATGTCAACAGGCAAGGGGGGGCCAGGTCCAGGGCCTTGATGAGAGAGGCAGAACGCTGGAGAGGTGGGCAGAGAGACACCTTCTATCCATCAGGGCAGACCACATTTTGGGGGTCGACAACATTCAGGCCGACTGGTTGAGTCGGTCCAGAGTCAATCAGTCAGAGTGGAGTCTCCACCCTTCATTGTTTCTGGCTTTGTCCCACAGATTCGGAACTCCAGCAGTAGATCTCTTTGCCACTCCTCAGAATGCTCAGGTAAGCAGATTCTTCATCAGATTTCCAACCCAGGGAGCGGAGGTGACCAACGCACTTTGGAGTATCTGGCCCCCAGGGCTCCTCTACACCTTTCCCCCTCTTCCCATCATTCCGGCCGAAATTTGGAAGTTGTTCAAGGAAAGGGCGGAGCTAATTCTCCTAGCACCCTATTGGGCCAGGAGTCTCTGGTTCGCAGATCTGGTGAATCTGTCTGTAGCCCAGCCATGGAGGATCCCGGCCAACAGGATCTCTCTGCATCAGGGAGCCTTGCTCCACCTGGATCCTCAGTGGTTCCGCTTAGCCGTTTGGTGCTTGAGCGGCAATCTATGAGGAATTCCAACTTCCCTGACAGGTGATTGATACTATACAGGCTTCCCGAAAACCTTCTACCACGCGCATCTATGATGCTACCTGGAAGGTCTTCTATTCCTGGTACACTACATCGGCACTAGACCCCTCTTCGGCTTCTATTGCGAATGTGTTAATCTTTCTTCAAGATGGGCTAGATCAGGGACTTGCACCTAACACTTTTCTACCGTCAGTTCTATCCTGGAAAGATTATGCTTCCTTATCCCATCATCCTTCAGTACGCAGGTTCTTGAGGGGGGGGTGGCTAACCTTCACCCTCCTGTTGTACATAGTTTTCCCACATGGGACCTCCCTAAAGTGTTGCAGGCCCTTACGGGTCCCCCTTTTGAGCTTCTTAGATCAGTGTCTCTCCAATTGATGACCATTAAGGTGGTTTTTCTAGTGGCCATTACATCTGCCAGGAGAGTGTCAGAACTAGCGGCTCTCTCCATCAGACAGGATCTGTGTTTTCCATGAGAACAGGGTGGTTCTAAGGCTAGATCCTATGTTGTTCCTAAAATAAACTCTTGGTTCCACTGGGCTCAGGACATAGTGTTACCAGATTTCTGTCCTACACCACAACACGAGTTGGAGCACAAGTGGCATAAGTTGAATGTAAGGTGGGCCCTCCAGATATACATCAAGCGGACAGCTGCTTTTCGAAAATCCGAGGCCATGTTTGTGTCGTTTCATCCCACTTCCTTGGGAACCAAGATGGCTTCATTGACAATTGATAGGTGGATTAGAACATGCATCTCCAAGGCCTACCAAACTTTGTCCCTGCTGGTTCCCAAGAACATCACAGCCCATTCCACTAGGAGTGCAGCAACTTCTGCCGCCTGGTCTACTCAAGCATCGCTGGAGGAAATCTGCAGAGCAGCTGCCTGGACGTCCCCTTCGCATTATATGGCATTATCGCCTGGATTCCTTCGCTTCGGCTGAGGCCTCTTGGATGGAGCGTGCTTCAGAAGGTGGTACTACAGTCAGAGTGACTGAACCAGATATTGGCCCTCCCGTGGACATGCAGGCGTGGGTATGTCCCATTCCTGGACTCACGTCACAGCATGGATGAGAATGGGCGTTGGTATAATTACCTGAGAATGCTCTTTCTATCTGCACTGCAAGAGAGTCCAGCCCCACCCTTACACATCTGGTCCTGATGAGGGGGGGGAGTGAATCTAATTTCACTGTTTATCTTCCAGAGACACGTTAAGTCTGTCAAGAACCTTTGCCTAAAAGATGGTGTGCCAGCTAAGGGCTGGCTTTTTATAGTGGCAGGCTTTTTATGATGTCAGAGGGAGGAGTCATATCCCATTCCTGGACTCTCCTGCAGCGTAGATAGAAAAGGCGTTCTCAGGTAATTATACCAACTCCCATTTCAGAAGCTGCCTTTAAAGGTATTGATTCTTAGTAATTGGGACAAAAGTGCTTATATTTACTTTTTAATTTTATTTATTTGGAATACCGTAAACCAAATGTTACAAGAATAAAATTCTGTAATATATACAACTAATTAAAAACAATCAAGAAGTAATACAAAGAGACATTTCAAGGGCTAAATCCCAAATGCAAGGGTAAAAAGATAAATTTCATCTAGAATAGAATGTTGCTGTCAAAAAAGGGAAATTCAAGGCCAGAGTAGCAAAACAAAAGAGTGACATATTTCTTCCAACTAGGAGACATAGAAATGTCTACATGAGGTAATAAGAGTTTTTTTAAAAGAGCAGTGCTATATAGTTTCTGAAGATTTTTCTAGAAATAATCTCACAGCTGCATTCTGTATTTCTTGAAATTTTCAAATAATTTTCAAGGACAAACCTAGGTAGAATGTATTACAAGACTCCAAAATGTTACTAAAGATTACTATTGCTGAATGCATTCCAGACAATGTATGTCACCTATATCTTCAGTAATAAATATACATTCAGAAATTTACCTAGTCTGTACACTTATTCTTTCAGAGAGATTGCATCCCTGTTCAAAGACAAAGGCCTTTCAATTTTCCAGGCACATAAACTACAAGTTTACAATGCCTCTACCATTTTAGGATTCAGCTTTATTTTATTGATCACCTAATCATACAACTATTGCCTAGTTTTATCATTTGCAGGGATTATTTGTTATATGTCTACCTCTACTGTAAAAGAGAATCTAATCTGCAGTACATTTGAGAAAATATTGGGAGTATAAAGTTAAAATGTAAGAAATCAAGCCAGTCCAAAGCAACATACAAAAATTGATAGGTTAAGAAATCATTTTCACTGGAAAAAAAACTTTAATTGTAAAGATTAAATTTATAAAAATAAGATGCAGGTAAATCTCAGTTAGTACAGTTAATAAATCCCTTAAAATGGTCACATTGCAATTTGCACTATTCAAAATAATATTTCTATGGAAAATATGGTAATTGGTTCCAGCTTGATGAAAATAAGAAATAAAAAGTTTTAGGTATACTTTTTTTATAATGAATGAATGAATGAATGAATTCTTTATTGGCCAAGGGTGATTAGACACACAAGGAATTTGTCTGGGTGCCTAAGAAATACATTTGTCAAGAATCATAAGATACAACACTTAATATAGTCATAGGGTACAAATAGGCAATCAAATCATACTAGGAAACAGTCAATATAAATCATAAGGATACAAGCAACAAAGTTAGTCATACAGTAGCAAGTGGGAGGAAATGGGTGATAGGAGTGATGAGAAGATTAATAGTGATAGTAATGCAGACTTAGTAAATAGTTGGACAGTGTTGTGGGAATTATTTGTTTAGCAGAGTGATTGTGTTCAGGAAAAAATATATTAAATGAAATTTTACAGTAAAGGATAATACAAATGTACTTACAATTGAAACATATAATTAACAAAGTCTCAGAGTAGTTATAGAAAGCCAAATAAAAATAAATACATTCTACTGTAGTTAGGGCAAAAGAAGACAGGTAGAGGATGAGATGGTTAAATAGTGTCATTGACACAATGAATATGAATTTGAGCAAACTAAGGAAGACAGTGGAGAACAGAGGGGCCTGGTCCATAGGGTTGCAAAGAATCAAAGACAAACTAGCGAATGAACAACAAACCATAGTCAGGCAGTCTAACATCCTTTTTTAGTGTTTCTAACAATACATTCTTGTTCAATTATATCAGATTTTTGCTCTAATATAATAATGAATTTCTTTCTTTAAAAAATTGTTTAGTTTTCCTTTGAAGGAATTTTCTCCAATTTGCACATATGAAGATTAGCAGTGTCCAAAATCCCAAACAAAACTGTGCATGTACTAGCTTCATTAACTGAATTTTTAAATTAAATTTACTTAGTGTTCCCCTCCTCCCCATCTTTAGGGTTGGGTTGTTTTTTTTTTGCTTTATTATTTTAATGTGTAGTAGATTTAATGTTTGTAAACTGTCCAAACTTATCTCTTGACAAGATGGGTGGCACATAAATGAAATCAAGGAGAGAAGGAAAGGAAGTTACCTGGTATAAATTTTCACTATATCAAATATTATTTGAATTTACATTAATTATGACTTGACTTAGGAGCTGAGTATGTAAGCTACCTTAATGTAGCTTAATTATTTCAAGAGAAACAAAATCAAAGTATATAACAAGGAAAATACTTTCTCCCATTCAATAAGGTTATTTCTCCAAAATGATAGTGGTTTCTCATTGTTATCTGTATCAGGTTTGTACCAGATTTGATTTTTTTTAACTTATAGCTCATTTCAGATATTGTACAGACTGCCTAATGGCTACCTTATAAAGCAAATTATCTTTATATATTAAATTACAATTTTGGGACCACTAATTGTATTCTTTATATATTATTCAGGTGTGTAAGATAAAACAGATCAACTTTTTTATATTAAGTGTATTGGATTCACAACCCATAAAATTTCTTAGAAATAGGATACAGGTTTAATTCTATTTGCAGATGCAAGTCTAGTTACTTTTATGGTGAAAATGTATTTTTTCTGCCACTAATTGAAAATATCCATT
The DNA here is from genome assembly GCF_049901735.1 of Notechis scutatus. Taxonomy (NCBI): domain Eukaryota; kingdom Metazoa; phylum Chordata; class Lepidosauria; order Squamata; family Elapidae; genus Notechis; species Notechis scutatus. Next base: position 37,280,016 of record NC_142014.1, read on the forward strand.
GTCATATAAGAATCTTGTGCACAGTGTAGATTGTAAAATGATAAATAAATTACAGTACTCAATCAACTCGTACAACTTGATTCAATAATGTCTCTAATATTTCTGACTTCATACCTGATATTAACATAACGTGGCATTCTTTGGATTACTGGTCTCAGCATTCTTAGTGGTTAGATGAAGTGTCAGGCTCTACTGACAACTAAGTCATCTACCTGCTGTCATAAAGTGTTATTGTGTTTTATTGACAAAGATATGAAATGGGCACTGAAGAAGCCAAGGTTGAAGTCCTCAGCCAAAGAAACTGAGTGAGTGTGTGTGAGCTAGTTACTAAGTCTCAACCCAGCCTCTATATAGGAATATGCTGTGGGGAAAAATTGGAGACGTATGATGCCTTGAGTTCTTGAAGGAAGGTGAAATGTAAATCTAATAAACCAGATAGAATGGAAATGGGATTCTGTGTATCAAGGCTGTATATATGGGAGCAGTTGCAGCTTGTTTCTAATTCAAATACCTGAATAAAATGTCATATAACTTTTTCTACCTTGTGTCTAACACTTGGCATTAGTTGTGATAGTTCCCAAATTATAAGCAAGAGGAAAGAGTTATCTGTTACGGAATGTTCTCTCTAGTTTAATATATTCAGGACCGTATTTTGTTGTTCCTGATTTTCATCCCTGCCATTAAAGATTTCTCCTCGTTACTTTGCCCTGTTAGAATAAAGAAGAAGATAATCCCTGTAGTCTGTTAAGCATTTCCTTTTGTAGGCGATAATTACATTTGTGCAGTAGGATGTGGTAATCATAAAGTGAGAACACTAGTTAAATGTATTGGGAGGAGGATGGGATATGGCTTTCTATAAAATGGAAGTTAAAAAACAATGCCTTCAGGACTGGGCACAAAAGGAACTATCCTATTGTAGGCATTGTCTCCATGACTTGGTTTTCTGATTGTGGTAGTACAGATATGCAAATATTAACATGCACCTTCTTGGTAAAATGTTACTATGACTGAGTAAAAATTGGCACACGTATCTCCATTACTCATCAGCAAAGTTGATGTGATAGTTACCTTCAATAGGTTGTTATAAGAACATAAGATGATACAATTATTTATACGTGTTTATATGTGATGTTTGTCTAGTAACTTAGGTTCTCTGAAAAATATATAGTTCTACAATATAAACGCAATATAGACAAGCTGTTAAAAGTAGTAAAAATCTGGCAACCAACCAAATATTAAAGGTAAAATAGCCTACAACTGCATATGATGGTTTTTTTTAAATGCATACAAGGATGAGTAATTTTAAAATCTGTAGTTAAAGAATTAAATTGCTTCTTACTGTAGAATTTGGTTTTGAAAGAAACTTATTGACAGTTCTAAACTGAAGTTCAGAATCATATACCATTATATGCATAAGCTTTGAATTTCCTTGCTCCTCTGTTATGTTCCTCAGCAATTTTTCATAAGGTTTTGCTTCCAGTTTTAATTTAGCTATCGTTTATCATTCATTTTAAAACTGGAACAATGGTTATGTAACTACTGAATCATGAAGTCTGAATTGCTTATCTCCATTATAATTAAAACTAATTTCTAGAGAGGTGAAATGAGTAAATCCGAATTCAAAACCTGAAAGTTTGTACATATGTAAAGACATACAGAAATGCATTACTGGGTTTCGGTTTGTCGGCCATGAGCGGTAGGGATTCGCGAAGCTGCGCGATCCTGCCGCGCTAGCCGTTTTGGGGCTTCGACCCGGACGGGTGCGGAGCAAGGCTGCCCTGCAGGGTAGCTGAAGGTAAGGGGATCCGGAGGAAGGGTTTGGGGGTGTTGCAGACCCCCTCCCTGGCCGGCAGAACCCCTGTTACCAGGACGGTGCAGCGGCGGTCCGTAATGGCCGCCACAAAGAAGTTGACAGCCGGGCAAGTATGCGCAGGAGGAAGAAGAGAAAGTTATTGAAAGTAAAAGTTCTTCTTGGTCGACCCAGGGCTTTGAGATTTATTTAATTTAATTCCTGGAAAAGATGGTTTTCTGATGATTTTTTCCACAAGAGAAAAAAAGCGGCTGTTTTGAGGTGCTGAAGGGAAAGTTTACTCTCCCTCCCGACGGAATTAAGCCGGAAGGGAGAGGATAAAGAAAATATATAAATTTGGATCTTGTTGGAGGAGATGCCTTGAAGACTTGAGGACAGAAATACAATCTTAATAAGGCTTTAAAATATAGACTTGGATTCTTTTTTTTATTTGTTTGATACCACCCCTGGAAGAGGAAGGGGGAATTTTGGCTTGCTTGGATTTATTGAGGATTGTGGATTTTGGGATTGTTTTGCCTTTCTCTCGGAATATTTGGTTGGTGTAAGAAGAAAGAGGAATAAAGAAAAGAAAAGACTTATTTATAATGGCTTTCCTTTTGAAGACCTGAGGGATGAATATGAGCAAACAAAAGCAATCTGCAAAGATGGCATGGAAAAAGCTTTTCTATTTCTAGAAATGGCGCTGGTCAATTACCAACAGACAATGGAACAGATGGAAATGGAAGAAGAACAACAAGGAAGAGACGAAGACGCCATCTTCATTGAATTCCAAAACTTATCTAAGGAAGAAGGAAGGAAGAGAGCAAGGAAAATGAAGGACTTAAGATCTAAAAAACATTTGAGAAAGAGAAAAATATGATGCAAAGTAAATATAATGATAACAAACAAGAGAAAAAGGAATGCAACAGAGAAGGGATCCCAGCAAGGCAGAGGTTAGAAGAAGAAGGGGGTAGGAAGATTTGGTGGGGAAGAAAGAAAGGGGAAAGGCGGAGAAAAGCCTCAAAGCTTTAAAATTGGATGGGAGAAGAGGGATTTTTTTAGAGATAAAGGATGAAATATAATTTTCTGTAAGAAAGATTCTGCTAAGGTACAGAAGATGGTATTGTAACATTTATATTTGAAATAGTAAATTAGAATGCTTTAAGATTTAATAAGAAATTAAAATGTTGAAGTTTTTATTAATGATTGATTCTTAAAATGTAATAAAATATCGAAGGAAAGGAGGATACAATGTATTTAAACATTTTTGGTGGATAGAATGTACCAAGCAGAACCAAATTGGGTATTTGTTATGTTGAATGTTAATTTTACTAATTTAGGGGAGGATAGAAAGGCATCATACTCTGATTAGTGATTTCAGGAGAAATTTTTCTTTTATTATAAGAAGAGATAGAGGGATAAATGAATGGGCAAAAGATACAATTTAATGATTTAATTAAGATGGATTAAATAAGATAGAAATGTGAAGAGTGATATGTGTTATTATTTTAGCCCATGCAAAGAGAGGTAACTGGGGCCAAGGTACTTTACTAAAAGATTTTTTTATGTTTGTTTGTGTTTGTTTGTGTTTTATGAGAATATTGGGGAAATTATTGTAGAAAAACAGGGAAAGATTCAATATGTAATGATTTGTTTGTTGTTGAAACTTTTAATAAAACTTGTTTTAAAAAAAAAAAAAAAGAAATGCATTACTATATATCACACTAAACCTGCATAAATGTATGCAAATATAATCTGTGCTACTTGAATACTTAGGGTTTTTTATTTTATAAATAATGAAAGGAAACAATGCTCTATATTATCATCTAGGTGACAAACAGCATGTTTGGTGCTTCAAGAAAGAAGTTTGTAGAGGGGGTCGACAGTGACTACCACGATGAAAATATGTACTACAGCCAGTCATCGATGTTCCCACATCGATCAGAAAAAGATGTAAGTTTTTTGTGCATATTACATTTAATCTTAAAGTTTAGGCTTAATGAGAGCAGGTTTTGTAATACTATACAGAATTACCATCACCACCCCGACACAATTAGTTTTACTATACAGTGTGGTGGCACAGTAATTAGAATGCATTGTTGCAGGCTGATTCTGCCACTGCCAGGATCCTGACCAGCTCCAGATTGACTCAGCCTTCCATCCTTCAGTAAAATGGCTGGTAAAATGAGAACCCAGATTGTTGGGGGCAATATGCTGACTCTGTAAACTGCTTAGAGGGTGCCATAAAGTGCTATGAAGCGATATATAAATCTAAGTGTTGTTGCTAAGTGCTATAGTTACTGCTCTTACTCTTATAACAGCAGAGCACTCTGTAAAATTGTAAAAGTATAGCAGGGTTGTATAACTTAGGATACTAGGTTCTCAGTTGCTGGATAACTTTTCTCAGTGGCTTTGCATAGATACAAGGAAGAAGGGGAGGGAGTTTTGGATCAAATGCTCTCCAGTGGTGGTCCTACAAATAGAGCTGCAAACAACATCTCGAGTTCCTTTCCTATAATGCCACTGCAAGTAACAATTGCAACAATAGTACAAAATTCAACTAAGATATCTAAAACATCTAAATGTAGCATTTGTATTATTTCTGTGTAAAATTAATGAGTTCGGTTAGCCAAGGATTTTTACAGTCCAGACAGTCCTTGACTTAAGACAACAATTGGGCCCTAAACTTTGTGGCTAAGCTAAATATTTGTCAAGTGAATTTTACCCCATTTTATGACTTTTTTTGTCACAGTTATTAAGTGAATCACAGCTGTTGTTAAATTGGGTTTGTGAAGTGAATCTGGCTTCCCCATTGACTTTGCTTGTCAGAAGATTGTAAAAGGGGATCACATGACTGTGGGACACTGCAACTCATAAATTTTGAGTCAGTTGCCAGGCATCTGAATTTTGATCGAATGAACCACGGAGATGCTGCAATAGTTGTAAGTGTGAAAAATGGTCATTAGTCACTTTTTTAATGCTGTTGTAACCTTGAAAAGTCACTAAATGAACTATTGTAAATCGAGAGCTACCTGTATTAAATTTCCTTAGTTACCTGAACTGATGATTTGAAGCCTGAAGCCAAACTGAAATTATAATTCTCTGAGTGTATATGTAGCTGGCTGGCCATCATTCTTTCTATACTTTGGTCAAGAAAGTGATATTTATAACTGGATACTAGTTGCTTCCTGAATGTCCAGGAAACCCCAAGGATAGAACAAACTGCAGCTTCTTTACAGCAATGGGCATATAATGAACATAATTCCATTAGACACTTTATTTGTATCCTTCCTTTATTATTTTTGCAAATAACTGAAGACAGCAAACATCAAACATTCATTCCTCCTCATGTTTCCCCACAATGACAACCTTTTGAGGTGAGCTGGCTTGAGAGAAAATGAGATCACTCAATTTTTATGGCTACCATGCTCCTTGGTATAACTTAAAAGTCCCTCCTTGTCACATGATATAACACCATAATACCAGTGTTTAAAAAGTTTCAGTGCTTGTCTTTAAAGTGTTTAATATTTTATAACCACTATATTCTATCCTTGACTATTTTTTTTTATGTTTGATTTCCAATTTAGATGCTGGCATCACCATCAACATCAGGTCAGCTGTCTCAGTTTGGGGCAAGTTTATATGGGCAACAAAGTAAGAAATCTATTTTTATAATAGGCCAATGGTTGTATGTATTTGTAAGTTACCTTAAATTAGGTTCATTCAATTTAGACTTTTTTTTCTATTAATATAGTTTTTAAAGGCTGTGCAAAGTATTTAAAAAGAGTCTTTGGAGGTCCCGCACAGCTGCTTTGAAACTGTCTTCGGTTATCTGTATATATGTATGATAGTCAGCTGCTTTGCTTTGTCAGCAGAAGTGTTCTGTGTGTACACATGCAGACAACTGGAAATAAGTTTCAGAGCAGATGCAGAAGTGTTCCAAAAACTGCTACTACTTTTGTGCTTTGAGGACAGATGTTTTGCTCATGGTAGCATGCAAACACCCCTTTTAATTGCTTTGTACATCCTTAATTCAGCATAACTGCATCTTAAAATATACAAACTTTTTTTCTCTTAGTATGCTTGCAAGCAGTTGTTTCAGTTGAGGGCATTCAAAATGAACAATTCATAAATAGCTTTTTTACTTTTAGCACTTTTATGAAATATTCAGTTGCTCATATTAGGTTCTTATCACTTAAGTTACTCAAGAATAGATAGTAATAGTACTGGACTATGTTTTAGACCAGGGGTCACCAACCTTTTAGACCTGAGGGACCACCAAACTCATAATTTTAGATCCCAGGGACCACTAACTGGTCCTGTGGGTGTGGCCTAATTTGTGGGTGTGGCTTGTATGTAAATATTATAAATATTTATATAAATATTGATTTTTTTTTATATAAAAAGGCCAACTTTTACCCAAAATCAGGCAAAGCAGGCAGATTGAGTTGCGCACAGAATCACAGATTCATTCAGAAATCTATCTATCTGCCATTGGCTAGCTCAGTCTGTCACATAAAATATGCTAGCGAGCAAACTCACAAAATTAATTCACAACACACCATGTATGTAAATATTGAATTTTTTATAAAAAACGAGCAACTTTTACCCAAAATCAGGCAAAGCAGGCAGATTGAGTTGCTCACAGAATCATTCAGTGATCTATCTATCTGTCATCGGCTAGCTCAGTCTCTCAAATTTGCTTGCTGTGAGTCTGCGCTGAATTTGCTTGCAAGCAAACCTTCAGTCCTAAGGGAGGTTCGGCTGTATACTTAAAAGCAGAGCCGAAGATCTAAAGACTAGCTAGGAAGCAAGAAATCCAATCATTTCCTGCTTCCTAGCTAATCTAAATGTCCCGGCACAACAGAACAGATGATGGTCAGAAAAAGGAAAAACAGCAATTTAGCAGGCAAGTTTACCGGATAAGGAGTGAGTGGGTGGGGAGGGTTCCCGCGGGCTATGTGGGCGGCGCAGCCTTGTGTTTCTGCGCAACCTGGATTAATTGCCTTGGGGGGGGGGTGAGATTTCTCTGCGACCCACCAACATTTTCTCGCGGCCCACCGGTTGGTGACCGCTGTTTTAGACCTCATCTAACTTGCTATTTCAGTTTATGCCAAATTAGTATTTCACAAAAACTTTAGATATCTTTTATCTGGCAGTAGTTTTTTCCCCCTATAAATAAATAGCAAACTTTTATTAATTACAGAAGGAATATTCGTAAATTATATTTTTGGAAGGACAACATCTTCTTGGATTTTAAATAAAAACCATCAATACCTAGGTTATTTAGTTGGCTCCTTCATTATAATAAAATGAGTCAGAAATGTTTCTAGATATGGGTAAATTTTAAACTGCTCCTAAATTACTTCTGCTTCTATTTAAGAATTTCTGTCTACTTTATTAAGTCTGCAACTATCCTAGATGGCTCTCTAATTGAAGTGTGAGACTGAAGGTTTTCTTCATTAGAGTTGGACATAATCAAATGTCTCTATTTGTATGATTATATTGCAGTTCTTGAGTTGGGTGCTTTAGGAATCCTTACCATTCCAAATGCCAATTAAGTGGCTCCTCAGAATGCTTTGTTTCTCTTGCTCATGTTCATGTGTAGGAGAGCATGGTAGTAGTATGTTTTAGAAATTTGCCTTTTTCTCTCAGACCTGTGAACTGCATGCAAGATTAGCAGAGAATAGAAAATCTGGTCAGAGCATTCAAGGGGAAATTATGATTTGACATATAAAGCGATAGCTCTATGATTTTTTTTTCACCAAAAAATAGTCTTATTTGTAGCAGCTGTCCTAAGCTGTTGGGGAGCTGAACTATTAGATACAGATGAATGAATTTGTCCCTTTAGACAACATTGTTGGCAGTGCTCCCTTCTCATTTAGGGAGATGGTAATATGCATGATGTTTTTCATTATACCAAATGCCTGCCTGCCTGATCATCCCCCACCCCCCATATGTATATATAAAATTTTCAAACAAATCATGTTAGCTTTAGTCCTTCTCACCTCAGCTTTGATAAACATTTCATTTTATTTATCCTTTGTTGTATTGGTATAAATTGTCTATAGTTTTACCTTAAACAGTACTTTATAGTTGACTTAAAATAGAGCATAAAAAGCCATTCTTTTTTTCAATTACATATTCCGCATAAGCCTGTTTTTGAAATATGTTCTTGAAACCCAGTTCTAAATTCTTTGTCCTGTTACAAAAGAATTGCTTATATTAGAATGAGCAACATAGTAGATGTTTCTATTTACTACTGTTCTTAATATTTTCATGTGATCTTCTTTCTGTCTTAAACTCATGGGTGTGCATCCCCCATGGATATAAATAGAGTTCTTTCATATATTTAATACATAAGAAAACTGAAAGAAGGAATATTTTTAAAATATTTTAAGAAAGCAATTTATATATTTCTGTAGCTTTTGATTAATATGAATAGTTTGATTTGTTACATAAATTCAAATGTAGTTTTGGATCACAAATGTATATTGCCTTGTTTATTATTTTTCTGTCTCCAAAAAGCAGACTATATGATACATAAGCTAAAAAATCTCAGATCCCTCCAGGAAATCTTAATTTGGCCTTTGTAAATTAAGATTTTAAAGCATAGCTTGCATCAAAACTAAATCTTTATATTTGTGACCAAAACATAGCACTGTCCTACTCATATTACTCAGGAGACATAGGGGAAGAGGAATTTCACATCTGTTTCTCTTCCTTTCTCTTTGTTTCTTCCCATCTTATAACTCCCGTTGCCTTTCCCCTCTCCAGAAGCTCCCTGAAGAATTATTTTAAGGGGAAAATAGAAAAAAATCCACTATGCCAGCAATATCCATTCCACTTGCAGATGGACACCATTGAATTAATTAATAGTACACAATAATATATTTGATGCAAGTCTACTGTCATTGTTTAGTAAGTTGGCATAGATTTCAGCTGTGATTGTACTTGGAGTATAAGTGTAAGTGTCATATCTAGTAACAAATGTTGGAAATGCAAACTTGTGATGTACTCTGCAAACTATTCTGATCTTCATCAATTGATTGTTGATAATTGATAATCAACAATTAATGTTTTAAATTGTATGAAGCAGATTATTGACTAAGACGTTTAGGGAATTCTTCCACACATAGAAGCTATTTAACTTGGATTTGTTCACTTAAATTTTTTTTTTTGATTCTGGGAAAAACCCGCAAACTACATATTCAATCCATAATTCTCCTACTCAAAAATCCTTTCATTAACCTTTTAAAATAAAAAATAAAGTTTGGAAATTGAGAATAGTGAATTTAAATTCTTGTTTTTATAAAATGGTGGTCTGCTTGTCTAAATTTTCCTTTGATATTTATTAAGATATTATTTTTGATTGTTAAAGCAAACAGATAAGATTATCCCTTAATTCTCTCCATTCTCCTTCTGTATTTTTTTCAATAGGTGCACTAGGCCTTCCAATGAGGGGGATGAGCAACAATACCCCTCAGCTAAATCGCAGCTTATCACAAGGCACTCAGTTACCAAGCCACGTAACACCAACAACAGGGGTACCAACAATGTCACTTCACACGCCTCCATCTCCGAGCAGGTATTTATTGATAACAAATACTTTTCCAGGACATTTCTATTATACTGTTTTATTTTCTTAGAAGTAGTTTGCATTCTAGATATTTTTGAAATAATAAACCAAGTATTTGTTTCCTGGATTGTTGCTTGTGCTTTGTGAATGTGTACAGCAAAAACTTCTAATGCAATATTGATTCTACTACAAAAAATAAAATACATTTAAGTAAATGATTTTATATAGCAAATGAAAGTGTTATTACTGGCATTATTTGATGATATTCTGTGATTCTTCAGGATTCCAAATTCAGTAGGAATTGTAATTTGGTGCATTAGCCTAGGGGTTCTGGGGCTTTCTTGAATTTCAGTGGCCCTAACAGAAGCTTAGGGACCTCCAATGAACTTACTAATAGTTCTATTTATTAAGTAATGAAATATCCCTGAGTGTTTGCTGCCGCATCCTGGGGCACCATAGTGCACAGTCTGAGAACTGCAGCTTTGGCCTATAAGCCCATACTGATTTTTCCAAGTCCGTTTAGAGCTTTCATGGAGCATAAGAATCTTGATCACTAATATTTTTTTAAAAAAATATCTGAGCTTAATTGAACTTTGGAGTTCAATGTAAATCTGAAATTTCAAAAATGCTATCAGTCTCGGTTGATACAAATGAAAAAGATGGACAACTGGTGGTCTTCAGTATAAAATGACTCATTTCATGTGAGTATAAAAATGTCCACTTACCGTAGAAATGATTGGCTTGGACAAAGTGGAAATAATGATATTATTGTATCATATTTTTCAGGGGTATATTGCCTATGAATCCTAGGAATATGATGAACCACTCCCAGGTTGGCCAGGGCATTGGAATTCCAAGCAGGACAAACAGCATGAGCAGTTCAGGTTTAGGCAGTCCTAATCGAAGTTCACCCAGCATAATTTGTATGCCAAAGCAACAACCCTCTCGACAACCTTTTACTGTGAACAGGTAATGATAAATTTAGAGTGATATATCCTATGTTATATGAAGGACACAAAGAGCTTCCGTTTTCACTTCTCTCCATTCCTATGCACGCTACTTTTCTGATAAAGTGGAGCATATTTCAAGATGTACCGCAGGCAAATAAATTGTGTTTTGCTATGATTGTTTCATCACTGGGATGATATTATATCCTTAGTTCTGAGCAAACTCTGCATGTCTTACAAACTAATCTTCTTTCCAAAATTATTTGCTATGCCATATGTGACTTCTGAAGCCTGTTTTGGATTAGATTCTCTTTCCCATTACATTTTTCCTATCCGAACTTAAAAGATTGTAGAAAAAAAAGCAAATATTAAATAGGAATTCATGGTCTAATTTTTCTTCTTTTAGATCCCTTAAGTAAAAGGCAGTTTTTTCCCACCATTATATTAACTCAATGTATCAGTCTTGGTTACTTGTTGACTGAAAATAGCAACTATTAATACTTGTTTAGGAAAATATCTGTATCAAATACAATGTTTCAACTAAACGGGTAAATGTTGTTCGAGTTATTCCTGTTTCTCATACTTTTTCCAAGAGTCTCTAACTTACCAATTAAAGATCCATTTTAAGTTAAATGATTAATATTTCTGTTGCATCTCATCTGTTATAGACAACATATTAATAAGCATATATTATTATATTCATGGCTAAGTCCTTTCTCAAGCATAGGTGGTACAAATATACCTAGTGGTATATTCCTTGTGAATTGTTTTTTCATATAAAAAAGAAAGGACTAAATGGAAAAAACAAACAGTTAGTGACAGTGAGAAACAGGAAGAAAGACAAAGTAGAAATAGTATTATGCTTATGAATTATGAGATGTGACATTAAGGAAGTATCTTTATTGTTTGTAAACCATGTAAGGATTGTGACACACAAGATGATATATACTGTTGTAACTTCAGGAAGAAGTTTTGGATCTCTTTGATTCTTAAAAGTTTGTTGGATTGATCATGCTTTATAGATCATCAGAGCTGCATTTTACTTTCAATTCGGTTTTGTTACAGATCAGCAGTATCAGCCCAATGTTTTTTTTAATAACAGTTTGTTTCAAACAATGGCCTTGGAATACACAGAGTGTTCATTTTTAAATGTTTTATATCCAATTCAGTTTATATTTCATGGCATCTTTGGGGGCATTAACATAACAATGCGCAGCTATCTCCTGTTAAAGGTTGCAGTAGTGAGATTATAATTCTTGGATAGCATTTATGGGCTGATTCTTCCATCAGGCTCCTATCTGTGTTTGGGATATAATCATTAAGAGTTCATAGATGGGTTATCAGCCTAGATTACTTCCAATTTAGAAAACAGAGTCAGTAACTCACTTCCTATTTTAGCCAGTGTTTATTCACAAATGAGAAACATTTGCTATCAACCATATGACCCCCATTTATTGCTGGTTGGCACTATTATCAAGCAAGCTATTCTTTTATGTTATGTTTAAACTGATCAATTGAGGAGGAGTGAAGATATAAAAAATAGACAATACGAGTGACATGCTAGTTATGTATAATTTTTTCATCTCCTGCAGATCAAACTAAGGTGTTCTATATTTATTTAGAGGATTATTTAGAGGATATAGGTAAACTTTCTTTTTTCTTTTCTTTTGTTTATGTTAGCATGTCTGGATTTGGAATGAATAGGAATCAGGCATTTGGAATGAATAACTCTTTATCAAGTAATATTTTTAATGGAACAGGTAAGCCTATTTTAAATTCTCATTCTTTAGAGTTTCATTTTGAAGCTTATTGTGTGTGTATTTTATGTTACTTTCCTAGTATTTGTATAGATATTCATGGTCTTCAGTAGACTTCATTTTCATAAGTGAAAGAGGTGATTCTGCCAGTTTTTCCATAGCCCCTTATATCCTTTGCCCTCCAGTTTTAATTATGAACCAAATCTACTAATTCATATGTTGTCATAGATGTACAGTAACTGCAAGACTGAATGAAGCAGAGTGTAACAGTGCTGGAATCATAGGCTTTTGTGTTTATTTATTAGATACATATCATACTGCCCAACTCATTTGATCATGTTATTGGGCAGTATACAATAAAAAAACTAAAAGCAAATACAAATTACAATTAAATCTACAATATAAGCAAAAAAAAAAGTGTCTGCTTATTCCCAGCCAGTATATATTGTCACACTACTCGGGAACAGAAAAGCCTAGGGTGAATAGTTTTTGGATCACAAGTATTTGTTAATTTTCATAAATTTGGAAAGGATAATTGAGATCATTTATTCCTATGTCCCACTCAGTTCAGATCTGCTAAAGCCTTATGGACAGATGCTTATCCTGCCTCCAGCGAGGAGGACATGCCACTTCTTGGGGCAGCTATTCCACTGGTTCACAGTTCCTACTGCCAGGAAATTTCTCATAATATTTAATCTGACTCTCCTTTCCTGTACTTTCAGGTCATTGATTCAGATCCTGTCTGAATGTAGAATAATAGATTTCCTCTTTAGGAACTTGAAGACTGCTATTATGTACTTCAGTCTTCTCTTCTGTGGGCTAAACATGCACAGTTTTTTAACTGTTCTTCATAGGGCTTGGTGCTTTCATCATCTTAGTGTTCACTGATGCACTCCCATGTATCAGTCTTTTTTTAAAAAAAAAACATGATGCCCAGAAATATGCAAAATACAGTAGTGTGGAAAAATTATTTTCCCTGATCTGGACTATATAGCATTTACCTTTTCAGCAACACTTCATCACACAGCTAGATTATATAATATATCTATTAGATCTTTTTCACATGAACTTTCCCATCTTATACTTTTGTGCCTTTCTCAGGTGCAAGTTTTTACATTTCTTCCTGTTAAATTTCATCCTGTATTTCTGATCCAGTGTTCAGACCTGTTTAGATCTTCTCTTTCTCTTCTGAAGTATTTGACATTCTTCCTAGTTTTGTCATATTGGAAATTTTGATCATTATTCCCTCAGTTTCATCTAGGTTATTATTAAAAATGTTGAAAAGCACATTGTCTACCACAGATCGCATTAAATACTACATTCCAATCTAATTTAAATGGCCAATTAAGGCCTAATTTCCCTTCTGAAAGTGTACACATAAAATATTCTGCCTTCTGTTCATCATCCATCACCAATTTATCTCTTTCTGCACACAGCAGACCTTATTTTGCCTTTTTGTTTCTGATGTACACCTCACCTCTTCCAAAAAGCCTTTTTGTTGTTTGAAGTATTTCTTTGCAAGCCTTAGCTCATTTTGCACTTTAGCCTTTCTGAAACATACCTTACAGTTTCTGCTGACTACCTTGTATCCTTACTTACTACCATTCCTTCCACTTTGTATTCATACCCCTTTTTCTTTTCAGCATTTAGACAGTATAAATGTATCCACATGTTCTCTTAAGATGTCTTCAGTTTTTCGTTCTGGTACGAATTTTTTATAATTGTGCCTTCGGTACCTTGTTTAGTAGGATTTCCCATTCTTTCCAGACACTTTTCTCCTCAGGATTTCAAGCCTGATCCCTCCTACCTTCCGTCTGAATTCAAGAAATCCAGTATACAAGTCTGACTCTTCTCTATTCCTCCTCCCCCTGATATCATGAACTCAAGGATAACATGGCCATTTTCTCTCAAGGTTCCTGTCACCTTCACTTCTTCAATTCCTCCCTGTTGGTAAGAATTATGTCTGGGGTATCATACCCGTTTGTTCTTTCTACCATCTTCTGACAAGTGAAGTTGGCAGCAAGATAGGACAGAGATTTCTTGGACCTCTGACTCTTGGCATAGATAGATTTCCTGCAGATATAAGCATATTTGAACTCTCCTGTTTTCAGTATCATGTGCATGATACTGCATAAGGCTAATACTTATCATTTAAACTTGTTTCTTTTAAAGGGCTAAATCACTACTTGCTCTTTCCTTCTCTTTCCTCTACTCCTTGTCTTCTTTCTCCCAAGCTACAGGTATCGTAACTTGGAAGAAACGGAATATAATTATTATTAAGTTTCTACAGAATTGTCTATTTATGATACGAATGCATGGTTCTCCAGATACATTATTGGACATTTATAAACTTGAAAACAACATATTTTCTTTTAGATGGCAGTGAAAATGTTACAGGACTAGATCTTTCAGACTTTCCAGCACTAGCCGACAGAAATAGAAGGGAAGGAAGTGGAAATCCAACTCCATTAATAAACCCTCTAGCTGGAAGGGCACCCTATGGTGAGTGTGAATCTCATGTCTTTGCAGCATTGACCATGTGATATCTTAGGTATTAATAACAGCTATTGCTAAACTTAAACTTTGGCCTCCTGTTGTGATTATTTAATCTGTCTTTTGCCTGAGAAATAAAGGGTTCCTAAAAGAAAATTGCCTGTAGGTTATTTAGCTGCCACTCCAAAACCTGTTTGCTGATAATAAATGCATAGAATTGACTGGAATTTTGAACAGATATGTATAAAATGGTGAGGGTTTATATTAGTGTCTTTACTCTTTTTACCTTTTCTCACAATTTTCTATCACCCAATTATTTATTTGATTCATACAGTTTCCCATCTCAAATGCCTCTGGGTGGTGTCCAATTTTTAAATAAATAAAAATACTGTATATACATTTCTAAAATGTATCAAAAATAAAACATACAGATGTCTAAGAATCATAAAAATCTTTCAAAACAACCAGTACATGGGCTCTTTCACATATCTGGTACCTAAGGCTTGAACATAGAACCAGATCTTCAGGGCCTTACAAATGGCCAGCAGGATAGAGGCCAACTTAATCTTATAAGAAATGATGTTCCAGAAATCAGATGCAATGACATAAAAGGATCTTCTTCAAGATCTTGCTGTCTGATACTCCTTGGCCAATGGTGCTCACAGCATGTCTTTCCTGCCAGAATGCAGGACACATAGAAATGAGTGAGAAAAGGTGGTCCTGTCAGTAATCCCCACAAACCTTTTGGGGCTTTAAAGGTCGTCAACAGCAACTTTAAAGGTGACACCAGCACCAAGAAAACTAGTTTGGTGTTCTAGTTATGACACAAAACTAGAAACAGAACATTAAGGGCCAAAGCCAGCTGGGTGACTTTGGGCCAAAGCCAGCTGGGTGACTTTGAGGCAGTCACTCTCTTTCAGCCCGAGGAAGGAGACAGTGGAAAAGCAAAAGTTTTCTTTGCAAAACAAAACAAAACAAATAAAATAAAATGCAGGAACTTGTCAGAAAGGCAATAGGAGGCAAGTCTAGATGTCCTAGTTATCATGGTATAGCTATATTGACTGGTGGTGATAAATATAGGAGGCCAGAATAGATTAAGATCGTATTGTAATGCATATGAAATACTAAAAGGTACTGTAAATATAGTTTTTCTTGTTCTCCACAAGCAACAGTAACAGAAGGCAAAGATTTAGAATCAAGACAAGCTAATTTTAGAATAAGAAAAGATTCTTTCACACAATCCTCTTGAGGTTCCGCATGTGGGGACTGGGCTAATATAGCCATTTGCCTCTATCTTGTATATCACGTGTGCATGCATAAACGATACCTTTGATCTTAGATACAATTAGTTTTAGTAGTTCAACCATATACTGTATTTTCTTCTTACAGTTTTATACCTTCATTTAGTTATTGTAAATCATTAGTACAATTTGGTATATTGTAATAATGTAACCAAACAGTTTTGAAAAATAATTAACTGCTAGTGCCTTTTAAAACCTAACTTACACATTTACATTAATTGTATATTTTTCTTTAAAATTTTTGTTAGCTTCATAGCTAAACATTATAATAATTGTTTAAAGAACTCAAAAACTGAATAGTATCAATATATTCCTCTAAATTCATTATTGTTTCTACAAATAGAAGGTTTGAAATGGATATTTTACTTTTTCTATATTTGTTAAAGTAAAATCATATGCTAGAGAAAATTTTAATTATCAAATTGTACAATTTCATTTACTCAGTTTCTATCTTTTTAATTTTCAAATGTTTAACCCTTACTTTCAATATGAAAATTAAAATCCATAATAATAAAATAGTACAAATAAATTGAAATAAAATGGAAATTATAGCAATTACAATTTAAATAATTCAGTGTGATGTATTTATCTCCCAATATAGTTGGGATGGTAACAAAACCAGCAAACGAGCAAACCCAGGACTTTTCAATACACAATGAAGATTTTCCAGCATTACCAGGCTCCAACTACAAAGATCCAACATCAAGTAATGATGACAGTAAACCTGTAAGTTTGCCTTAATTTACAGAGAGAACAATTCACACATGCACACACATGTATCCATGCATGCATCTTTAAGAAGGCAGTTAAATCATGGGTGAAAGCCTTAGTCATAAAAGCTGGCTGGGGAACTGGGCCACTGACACTGTCTTAGTCCAACCCATCTCAGAGAGTTGTGGAGAAAATAGGAGGAGGAAGGTGTGTGGATTTGTTTGCCACCTTGAGTTATTTGTAAAAATGATGGGAAACAAACAAAGCAAACTAGTCCTTCTTGTCTAACCATATTGAATAACAAAACTAATTAACAAAGTTGGGGACAACATTCTTCAAATGCAGTACTGTGTTTGTTAATGGAAATTTGCCCAATTTCCATTTGCTTCACTTCTGATTAAAGGGTAGCATTCAGAGAAATGCTTTAGGGTAGCAGTTCTCATAGTGTGGACTGGGGACTTCTGTGAGTCCCCAAGATCCTTTCAGGGAGTCTGCAAATAAATAAATGTATTAATATTTCTCAATTTTAAGTTCTAATACAGTACATATAAGACATGTAAATCTAAGGTGTTTGGAGTCCTCAATCGTACTTATGAATTTAAAGTGGTTAGTCATAGTCTCTGTCTGTTTGGCATGTCTATCTTAGCTAGTAAAATGCATGTGGCTTTGCACAGAACCTAGATTAGAAACCTATATGTCAAATGGCTGAACACAGTCTCTCTGATCAGAACTAATATTGGGAGGACTGAAGTTTAATTTATTGTCATTAAAAATACTAATGATCCCAGACAATATTTTATCTATTGTCATCCTTGAATTGTACACAATGGGCAAGCTGTTTGTTACTAACAATGTGTTGATACATTGATAACTTTATTTCATAAGCTTATATAAATATACAAACATAAGAGATGAGAGAAACTTTTGGAGGGTGGTATTTTGTAAACACCAGATAACTAAATTAGATAGTCATGTATCTTTTTTACAATTTTTATATTGATTTTTTTTAATATCTCTTAACAGAATTTGAATACATCAGGCAAAACATCTTCTAGTGCAGATGGTCCAAAATTTCCTGGAGATAAAAGTTCAACAACGCAAAACAATAACCAGCAGAAAAAGGGGATTCAGGTGTTACCTGATGGTATGCTTGCTAAACCTGTTTTTTTTTTTTTTTTTTACTAATGTTTCAGATGACACTGGTTCTCTATTATTAGATAATACTCTTATTTATGTTTTTCTAGGTCGGGTTACCAACATTCCACAAGGGATGGTGACAGACCAGTTTGGAATGATCGGTTTGTTAACATTCATCAGGGCAGCAGAGACAGACCCTGGTATGGTACATCTTGCATTAGGAAGTGACTTGACAACTTTAGGTCTCAACCTCAATTCTCCTGAGTAAGTGTTTTCAAATTAATATATCATTATTTAATGTAAATTACTAGCTATAGTTACTTATTCTTGAATAACCACACTTCTAAAATATTTACTAAGATGAACTAAAAATACAATTATTGTAAAATATGCATTCATGCTTCAGGATGTTAATATGTAATTCAACAAGATTGTAATAAATCAGGGATAGTATTCATAAAAAAATTAGCACTTCAGAAAAAACACAAATTTATGATATATTTCTGCAGCTGTTGACAGGATATTCTATGCTTATTATTTGCATTGCAGAAAAAGTTTATAAAGCCTTACATTTTTCATGTATAGTTTCAATATTTCTTTTTTTATTGGTTTACACTGAATTTAATATTACTTATCAGATGACAGTATGAATTGCTTAATCATATTGGGAAAAAACAGTTTATATCCACTGCTCAGAAAAATAAAGGGAACACAAAAATAAGACATCCTAGATCTGAATGAATGAAATATTGTTATTAAATACTTTGTTCATTACATAGTTGAATGTGCTGACAACAAAATCACACAAAAATTATCAATGGAAATCAAATTTAGCAACCCATGGAGGTCTGGATTTGGAGTTACACTCAAAATTAAAGTGGAAAAACACACTACAGGCTGATCCAACTTTGATGTAATGTCCTTAAAACAAATCAAAACGAGGCTCAGTAGTGTGTGTGGCCTCCACATGTCTGTATGACCTTCCTACAATGCCTGGGCATGCTCCTGATGAAGTGGCGGATGGTCTCCTGAGGGATCTCCTCCCACACCTGCACTAAAGCATCCCCCAACTCCTGGACAGTCTGTGGTGCAATGTGGCGTTGGTGGATGGAGCGAGACCTGATGTCCCAGATGTGCTCAATTGGGTTCAGGTCTGGGGAAAGGATGGGCCAGTCAATAGCATCAATGCCTTCGTCTTGCAGGAACTGCTGACACACTCCAGCCACATGAGGTCTATCATTGTCTTGCATTAGGAGGAACCCAGGGCCAACCGCACTAGCATATGGTCTCACAAGGGGCCTGAGGAGCTCATCTCGATACCTAATGGCAGTCAGGCTACCTCTGGCGAGCACATGGAGGGCTGTGCGGCCCCCTAAAGAAATGCCACCCTGCACCATTACTGACCCACTGCCAAACCGGTCATGCTGGAGGATGTTGCAGGCAGCAGAACGTTCTCCACAGCGTCTCCAGACCCTGTCACGTCTGTCACATGTGCTCAGTGTGAACCTGCTTTCATCTGTGAAGAGCACAGGGCGCCAGTGGCGAATTTGCCAATCTTGGTGTTATCTGGCAAATGCCAAACATCCTGCACAGTGTTGGGCTGTAAGCACAACCCCCACCTGTGGACGTCGGGCCCTCATACCACCCTCATGGAGTCTGTTTCTGACTGTTTGAGCAGCCACATGCACATTTGTGGCCCGCTGGAGGTCATTTTGCAGGGCTCTGGCAGTGCTCCTCCTTTCCCTCCTTGCACAAAGGCGTAGGTAGCGGTCCTGATGCTGGGTTGTTGCTCTCCTACGGCCTCCACGTCTCCTGATGTACTGGCCTGTTTCCTGGTAGTGCCTCCATGCTCTGGACACTACGCTGACAGACACAGCAAACCTTCTTGCCACAGCTCGCATTGATGTGCCATCCTGGATGAGTTGCACTACCTGGGCCACTTGTGTGGGTTGTAGACTCCGTCTCATGCTACCACTAAAGTGAAAGCACCGCCAGCATTCAAAAGTGACCAAACCATCAGCCAGAAAGCATAGGAACTGAGAAGTGGTTTGTGGTCACCACCTGCAGAACCACTCCTTTATTTGGGATGTCTTGCTAACTGCCTATGCTTTCCACCTGTTGTCTATTCCATTTGCACAACAGCATGTGAAATTGATTGTCAATCAGTGTTGCTACCTAAATGGACAGTTTGATTTCACAGAAGTGTGATTGACTTGGAGTTACATTGTGTTGTTTAAGTGTTCCCTTTATTTTTTTGAGCAGTGTAGTTAAATAAGCTGTTCTGGAATGAAAAAGTAATCAGTCTTCTATCATATTTCTATACAAATAGCAACAATAATAGCACTTAGACTTATATACCACTTCACAGTGCTTTACAGCCCTCTCTAAGAGGTTTACAGAGTCACCATATTGCCCCCAACAATCTGGGTCCTCATTTTACCGACTTCATAAGGATGGAAGGTTAAGTCAACTTTGAGCTGGTGAGAATCGAACTGCTGAACTGCTGGCAGTCAGCATAATTAGCCTGCAATACGGCATTCTAACCACTGCAGCACCATGATTAAATGCTTAGTTTATCATTATTTTGAGAGAAGGGTGCTTATATAGTCTAATTTACATATAATGGGGACAGTTCATATTTCACAAGTCACATGTAGTCTCCAGCTTTGTGCAATTGATATTCAATGGTTAACTGACCAATAGCACAAGTTTTTTGCAGGTTGGAGCCCAGAGAAGTTTTAAACAATTGGCTTTTCATTTTTCAAAACTCAAATAAATTGACAGATATGGGGAAGGTGGGAATTCAATCACAGTAATATTGCTTTTCATCCTTATTACATTTTCTGTGATTTTTCAGCCATGTAATTCCTGGTCACAGAAAGTTTGCTAAATCCCCAAAATGTAAAACCAAAAGGTTTGGTGGGGAACTTACAGTTATCTAGCTCAGTGGTTCTTAACCTTTTTGAAAGAATCGCCCCCTTGAGCCATTGAGGAAGTTATCATCGCCCCCCCTCACCCAACATAACCTCTCAATCACAACACAGGGAAATAATTCTTCAATTTATGTAAACACATTTTTTGTTTTCTTTTAAATTGTCATCAGGCCATATCAATGCAAATAATTATTTCCAGTCTTTTTCCCATATCTCAACTGTGTGAAAAATTCTGATGCCACCCATCATTTTACTCCCAAAATTCGTGATACATGTATTTCATTATTATCTTATTTATTCAAGACACTTAAATGCAATGACCACTGAAAACAAAATTCAATTGCAAGAAAATGAAATGCCCGGAAAAAAAGTAACATTTAATTATTTAATTACAACTGAATTTTAAGACGCAAAAAGAAATATAAAAAGGGCATAAGAACAAACCACAGTGCAGGAACTAAGAATTTTAAGACGAAAACTCTGAAACTAAATTAAGATTCAAGGTAAATATATATTCATGCACACTGTAAAAAGGGTTAAAAAGATACAAAATTTTTACAGAAGGAAAGCAACAAAAATCAGAGAGACAAATTTAATGGGTAGAGTGGCTGCTGCGCAACGCACATGAAGATGAGTGATGTGTATTCACATATGTACGGGATTCTGTACTGAAGCTAGCTGGAGGAACATTTTAAAACACAGTTCAGTCCACTAATAGTGAGTGATCTGATGTTTTTGTACGACAGATATGCAGCGGTTCACTGTACGAAAAAAGTCTCAAAAGTGTCCCCAAAACTTCTCGCTCCATTGCCCCCATATCGCCCCCCTTCAATTCCTTCGCCCCCACGTCACCCCTTTTCATTCCATCGCCCCCCCCCCCAAAACTGGTTATCGCCCAGGTTATGAACCACTGATCTAGCTCAACTTTCTACTCAGTGCATTAGGCAATTTTACGAAAAGCCTGGAGCCTACTGCATCTGAGACAGTAAATCAGGATTGTCAAACTCGGCCTGCAGGCCAGATACGTTATGTGCTGGCCACGTCCACGGCCAATTCAGCGAAGGGGGGGAGTTGCAATACGTCACATGATGCCGCCGTGACTGTGAGTTTGACACCCCTGCAGTAGATGTTTGGCAGCCAATGGGACTTAGAAGCAGCTACCAGGACTGCCATTGATTTTATTGGCCATTGATTTTCCCATTGCCTGGGGGATGCCCAAATGGAGGCTCCTCTCCCTTCACCACATGGGTCCTCACCAAAATAGCACCTATTTATCTATTCACATTTTTATATGCTTTTGAACTGCTAACTGGGCAGAAGCTGGAGCAAGTGGTGGGAGCTAACCCTGCCCTGTAGTATTCAGATCTCAAACTCAGGCTTGCCAATCATGAAGCCTCCATTCTAACCATAGAGACAGTGTATCCCCTTACTCAATTCATAATCCACTAGAACAGGAGGGTTAAATTTGCGGCCCACAAACCAAATGCATTATACGCTGGCCATGCCCACTCTCAGTTTAGCGAAGGGGAAAAAGTTGTGATATGTTGACGACAACATGTCATCGCGAGTTTGACACCCCTGCACTAGAACATTTTTTAACAATTGATTATGTAGCCTCTGTGTAAAGACCAGTAGTAAAAACGAAATCACTTAATATATATATAGCCTTTTTCACTAGCTGGCAATATATTCAGTTAGGAAGTTATTTGTTACATTGCATCTGAATTGCAGTTTTCACCCTCTGGTTCTGGTCATCCTAGCTTTGTATGATCTACAAACATGCTAAGTATTTTCCCATCTCCCTTATCCAAGTTAATTGATAGAAATGTTGAATAGTACAGGACCCAAGGAATAGTCCTGTAGCACTCCAATGAGACTTTCTTCCAAGTTGAAATGAAATTATTAATGGGCATTTTCTGTGTGTAGTTTCTCAGCCAACTGTGAGTCCCAACAAAAATTATTGTGCTCATATTTTACTTTATAAATAACATGAGACTATCAAAGGCTTTGCAAAGGTATGGTAGGTTTGCACTATTTCTTTGATTCAATTAAGTTTATATCAGATTAATAGACAAAATTTTCATTCATGTTTTAAATTATTCCAAGCATATACCTTTTTGAAATATTGAAATAATGTTAATTTAGTCACAATCAAAAACTAATATGATTAATGACACACATCAAAAAATAATATGATGAAAGAAAAGTGATATTTTGTTGATAGCGTATGTTAATAATTGATTGTTGCAACAATGGAAAAAATGTAATGACCATTAATGACAAAACAGTAACACGGTGAAATATCAACTTAATACACTCATTTTGGGAAGGAATTGTCTATAATATTTCAATTCTTTCAAAGATATAAGAGTAAAATGACAGAAGTACATTTATTAATTCAAAATAAATTATGAGTTGCATTATTTGTGATGATTATGATTGCCAAAAGTTGATATTATGTTGCATTGACATAATGGCAAGTTTAAATGACAACATTACACCACAAAGTAGAATTACATTTAATTGCTTCATCTGGCTAATTTGGATCTAACAAAGTTACTTGTTATTATCAATAAAGTATTGGTAGTATTATAAGAGAGGATTATAGTATATAGTAATTAGTGAAAATAGTTAAGTCATGTTAACATCTCTTTTTATACTGAGAATTAGGTTCTAATTTAATGTTATGTACCATATCTTTTGGAGTATAAGACACTCCGAAGTATATGACACACCTAGCTTTTGGGGAGGAAAACAAGGAAACAAAAATCTGCCTCTGCCTCCCAGCAATTTGCCTCGTTGCAGCAAACAGCCTGGTCAGCTTCATCACAGCCTGATCAGCACAAGCAGCTGATTGTCGGTTGGATTGGCCTCCCGGCGATCACCTGTTTCAGGCTGAAATGATTGTCATTGCCTAGTGCCGCCTCCTTGTGGCCCATTTTCAGCATCCCATTTTCAGCCTCTGCGCGCCCCATTTTTCGGCCCGTTTTGGGTAGCACCATCCCTGCGGTCTGAAACAGCCAATCGTTGGGAGGCTGATCCAACCCACAATCAGCTGCTTATGCTAATCAGGCTGTGCTGAAGCTGACCAGCCTGTTCGCTGCAGAGGCAAATTGTTGGGATGCAGAGGCCGAAGGATGGGGGCCAGTGGGCGGGTGGGGCTTCAGCAACATTCACTGTAGAAGACACACAGACATTTCCACCCGCTTGGGGGGGGGGAGTGCATCTTATACATCAAAAAATGTAAATATTATTGTTTAAAATTCATCACAAATTTCTTCTAATATTGGATATTATTAAATACTTTCTCACTATTTCTAATCAGTGTTTTGTGTTATTGTATTATATAATTCTTCATATTAATGTAGATCCAGATAATCTATTTAAGCTAGATAGTGTGCAACAGATAGTCTTTTTTTGTATTCGAAGTCACAGCATTTTGAGAAGGAATAATCTTTAGCAATTAAGTATCTTTTTTTCTGTACAGAAATCTTTACCCCAAATTTGCATCACCTTGGGCTTCTTCACCCTGTCGACCTCAAGACATAGGTAAGGTTGATCAATTAATACATGTATTTTTAACTTAATATACTCTAATATTCTTGAAAATTAGTATCATGGATTAAGAATTAAATCACATCTCATTCCCTTATTCAGACTTCCATGTTCCTTCTGAATACTTAACAAATATTCACATTAGGGATAAGGTGAGTATACTTTATGGTCCCTTATAACAGAATAAAGTAGAAATAAAAAAAATCTCAGGCAATTATGTTTTTTACAATCTGTAAATATAGTGGTATTAATATCAAATGGCCTGAATAAAGTATCATTCTACAGTACTATTAATTTAATGAAATATTTTTCAGATGAATATTGTAAAATGTTTCAAATGCTAAAGAAAAATCTATATATAATTGCTAAATATTATTCCTACTGAAACACATTTTCCTATTATAGTATGCATTTATTCTATATTTTAGAGAAGTTTTTTTAAATATAAAGCATCTTAATAAATAGTTTTATATTTTTAAAATGTTTTATTAAATAAAATCACTTCATTTGCTCTTAGTTTATATTTTGGGAGAATAGACATTTTTATTAACATAATAAATTCTACTTTAACAGTATAATCAATCTATATATTGTACAGTTTTGCTATTTCCACTGAAAAAGTGTTACTGTGTTTTCGGAATGTGCGTGTATATAAAAAAATGGCAATCTAATGGAATATTCAAAACAATTACATTTGCAGAAGATTTATTTTATCAAAGGACAGAATTATAATTACCTACAGGCGGAATACAGAATTATAAGGATATGATAGAAAGCTAGTTCTAAAGTAAAAAAAAATTCTAATTCTTCATTCAATTCTCCTAAATAGGTAAATTATAGTAGGATACTTCATACTCTATTATTGCAGTAAAGAAAAATATATACTTGGACAATGGTTCATAATCAATGTTGTCTTAGATCCTGTTCAAATGTAATACAAGTATGGATGTTGCTAGTCATCTCTACTTAGTTATGCGTGACAGAAAAATAGTCAAAGAGACTGGAAAGTCTTTACCACTGGTTTGTCTGTCATTATATCAGCCCTAAGAGGTTTGGTTTCAATCTCTCCTAACTATCAAGAATTTTAAGTTATGTGGGTGGTCATGATTCTGGTTTATTGAGAAATAGGTTTAGGTTTAATGCTAATGACCAAGTTTCCTTGGTGTGTTTTACCTTCTTATTGGATATAGGTACCAGAATAAAGATTTGGGAAATTTAGGGAAGCCAATTAGAAATTCTGGCAGCCTTTCTATCTCTTACCAACTACATGGATGTGTATGTGTAACATCAAAGAATAAGTTCATTTCTAAGATCTTTTATTTTTTAATCATATCTTAGTAATATATATAAGGAAAACTTAAATTGGATTTTGAAAGTCTTTTTTTCCTTTTCAGTTGGCTGCAATAAAGCTTGGTCGCTACGGGGAAGATCTACTCTTTTATCTCTATTATATGAATGGAGGAGATGTATTACAACTATTAGCAGCAGTAGAGCTGTATGTCACATTTTAATGAATTTTGTCATAAAAGATATTTAGATGTTTTTTAAAATTATGAATAGCTTTTCTTTTAAAAAAACCAATTACTGTAGTCTGCCATGGGAATGGGAAGTTCAAGCAAAGACTATGCAATTAAAAAAACACCCTTCCACTTGTAGACTTTCTCCTCTCATGCTTTACATGGTGCAGAACTCTTATGTCAGGCGTATGGAATCTTAGATTAGTAAACATGCCTGGAGTTTAGAAAACACGTTATGGATATTCACAAAAAATGACTGCTATTCAGTGGACTCCACTATTTATAAATGGTCAGTTTTGATAAGTGTTTCTTTTTTCTATAAAACTCTCATATACTGTAAGGCTAGCAACTCCACTTTAAATATTTAAATATTTCCTTCAATTAACCTACCATTTCATTTAGGTTAAGTGCTGCAAGGAAAATTATAGTATAATTTTTATATGTTATTGTTGCACATAGAACATACTTAATATAGTTGTATAGATAAAGGTATTTTGATAATTCTAATTTTACTTTTTAAGAAATTTAAATCAGTCCATCTAATTGAATCTTCTTTTTCCTGATTCGACGACGAAAGATTTAACCGAGACTGGAGATACCACAAAGAAGAGAGGGTATGGATTACCAGAGCACCAGGCATGGAGCCAACAATGAAAACCAATACATACGAGAGAGGAACATATTATTTCTTTGACTGTCTTAACTGGAGAAAAGTAGCGAAGGTATTTTTTTAAGATAAATCTTTAAAATTCGTGTTCTCTATTTCATCATAGATTCTTATTTGGGAGTATGGAATCTTTTGGATTAGTAAACATGCTTGGAGTTTAAAAAACACATTACAGATATTTGCAAGAAATTACTGCTATTCAGCGGTCTTCTCTATTTACTGAGACATGCTGACTAGTACTAGTTTAAAATGCAATGCTGTCTGAGGCTACAGTTCTAAAAAAATGTACCAGGTGAATTAAGGTGTATATATGGTGGAAGAAAAATATTTTAAATTTATTATTGGGTCAGTTTCCATGCATTGTGTTTTTATTTCAATTGTCACTGATCTTTTATTTCTATGGGTCAGCAACATATCCTGACTCCTTACTAAATGAAGCTTATTTTTTTGTTTTCAATTTGCTTTTTTTTAATTAAACAGATAACTGGATGAGCAGACTCAGCTGAGGTAATATAAGCTTTGTGTTGTGAAGTTATCAGGGATTGATTTACATCTGTGAACCCTGAAGAAGTAAACAGGATCCTTTGTGCTATTAGCTCCTACCTATAGATTAATTTCTTGCTGTATCTATTAAAGTGTAGGAAAATGAGAAGATGCTGGGGAAATGCATCCCTGAGTGAAGAAGTGATGCCTCCCACTTGAAAAAGGGGATACATCTCAAGAAACCATCGCTCAAATTAGCAATTAGCCATTCTCAGACACTTCTCTTTTTAGGGACATTTATTAGAAGTGGTTGAACCATAGTTACAAAGAACCTGGCTAGATCAAATCAACTGATTTCAATCAGAATACTTTCAGTCAGTATCAGGATTCAGAATCAGAAACAGGATTCAAACCAGTCTGCCATGTGAGACTGAAACCATATTTACTCTCATTGATGGCCTTTGATGGGATAAGGATAGATGGGTTTGATTTGTCTTGATGGGCCTTTTAGCAGCTTTCGGTATCATTTATCATGCCTGTCACTGGTATCCTCCTTTCTAAGTAGCCAATTCCAGTTAGTGATGATGAGTGAAGGGAGGTCACTTTTCAGCCATTTTTAATTTATTATTTGGTCCTTGCTTTCCTGCAACATAACATCTACGTTAAACTACTAGAAGAACTCATCTGCTGGCACAGAGTGATATATAAGCAGCATATTGATAATATGCCATTATGGGTCTCCCCCTTAGTCAGGCTAGAGATGTAGTGACTAAGGACTCAGACCCAATGCTTGAGGATTTTTAGGGGAAAAATAGGAGGAAAAATAGGCTAGGACTAAATAGGCTAGGACCTACAAAGGGTGGTTATTGCTGAATCTGACTGAATATAGAAATAGTTCATCTTTTATTCTGGATTGCCTTTGATAGAACTGGCTTGCAAGTTAGGATCCTTTTGGAGTCATAGCTTCTAGTAATCTTGTTGAACAGCAGGTGGATTTTGGGGCTAAGAGAAACATTGCACAATTTCATCTTGTGTATTGATTGTAGTCCCTCCTCAGTTGGTATTTCTTGTAGCCACTTTGTCACCAGCTGGATTGTTGCAATTTACTGTAGATATAGCTACCTTGAAAACTATTTGTACTAGGTAGTTATGAGTGCCCATGCCACATCAGTACTGTGAGAGCTGTGTTGCTATCAGTTACTTTCTGGATGAAAGTTAATATGCTGAATTGTCACAAAGCCTTATATTGCTTAGGGCCTAGGATATCTCTGAATTGAATTTACTATTCTGGCAATATCTGGGAGAAAAGGAATGACACCTTCAGGGAATTTGGATTCTTGATGAAGGCCTCCTCCCTTCTGAGGGATACTGGTCCACTGCATTCTTACTACATTTTTGAAGAATTGTAAAAACATGGCTCTTTAAAAATAATTTGGAAATTAATAAAATCAGGTTATCCCCAAATAATGGTCCATTGGATTCAATTATTGTGATTGTATTAATTTAATTCTGTTTTTAATCTTATTACTTACTACAGTATGCCATTCAGTTTCTGGAAATATAAAGGCATATAAGTTGTGCTAATAAAATGAATAAATTGTCCTTATTGTGTGTAAGTAATAGAAATATTATATTGTCAATGGGAAAAAAGCTAGTAATATTCTTGAAACAACTTAGTAGTGAAAACCATTTTACTTAATTACCATTCAATTTGTACCTTTCTCTGCTTCTTCATGTATGACTTAAGATAAATGTTTTACAATACTTTTAGGGGGAAAAGATGGAGATTGATTTTGTTCTTTGCATAACGATTGTGTAAAAACAATACTATAAATAGTTACTTGCAGAATATCTACCATTCATTACTTATTGACTGATCTATCACAAGGGTCACTGAAGATAGGGAGGCATTCTTTTTCTTGAACCTGAGATTTTTTTAAAAATAAATCTCTTACCAGAGCCATCTGCCTTCAGCAACTCTAAGCTACATATATTATCTTCTATTGAGATTCATCTCGGATACCGAAATAAAGAGAGAAAAGCTTGCATTTAGAGAGTACCATCTTCTGTCTAATTTCTAGCAATTAATATTTTTATTGTTTTTTTTCAAGTAGTTTTTAAATGATTGGAGCTATAAATACAATTCTGTGAGAAAATATTCATCCATCTTGGATTTTATAAATGGTTGCATATATTCTAAATATTATCCAAGCTTCACAGGGGATATATTGATAAGTAAAGGTTGTTTGTTGCTGATTTTAGTTATTTCATAAATAAAATAATCCAATATGCATTTCAGATGTGAAAAATAATTGCCTTCCTGGTTCGGTCAATATAGTTAGTTTGCAGAAATGAAATATTGTATTCTATAATAAAAATATCACAACTGTCAGGTATGGAAGTTGACTTGCATTGTTTGAATATATTTTACTGCCTCAGAAGTTGAAGAATTTATCGTAAGTTTAAATTTGTGGAAAATTCCACAAAGAATTCTGTGCACTAGCTGAAGATTAGGTGGGTCATGTAAGAAGACAGTGATCCCTAATAAATAAGCAAGGCTACAATGGAATGGAGTAGAGAATAAATTCAGTGGTTTGGAATGGTGAAGTCAAAATCCAGACCTCAGCCTCATAGAAATGCAGTGACATGGTCTGAAACAGGAGTTCATGTTAGAATTTTCTCATGTCACTGATTTAAGATATTTCTCTATAAAATAAAAAAATAAAAACCAGGCCAATAGGACACAGTGATGTGAGAGACTGATAACCAATTTCAGGAAGCAATTGGCTGTTCATATTTACAGCTAAAGATGGTGTAACCAATTAGTTAATATAAGGATGTGATTACTTTTCATACATATCATGTTGGATTATCTAATTTTGAAATAAGCTCCAAACATTTATGTCTTTGTAAGTCCCACATTAAGTCCTGATAACATTCATTGACAAAAATATGCAGAAATTCAGAAAATCTGACAGGAAGCAAATGCATTCTCACATAATTGTATTTTCATAATATTAACACAAATCTCTATTTTGAATTCTTCATTTTTAAATCTAGCTGCAGTTAGATCTCATGTTTGTTAGTATAAAGTAAATGTAAGACATATTGCAAACTTTGGAAAATAGTGACTTTTTAAACATTAAATTTAGTTTCTCAAAGGCTGTCCTAAGGGAATGTTTGTTTATTTGAAAGAAACAATGCTTTCTTTAGGTTAAATGTGCACTAATAACGAACCATTAATTCTAATGACCTGTTAGCTGATAGTAGAATAATTATCATTATTTGGGTTTGTAGGAGTTCCATCTGGAATATGATAAACTAGAAGAACGGCCTCATCTGCCATCCACTTTCAACTACAACCCTGCTCAGCAAGCCTTCTGAAGACTTCCCTCTTGTCTTGGGGTATGGCTGTCTCAGCACAATACTCAACATAACTGCAAAACTGAAGTGGCTCAGGCATCCCGGTTTTAATTCCTTTTGAGGATCTGGCAATTGGTTCATGCAAAAGGGTCACCATTTGAAGTCCTGCCTTACTAATTATGTGCTGCCCAACAACTAAATTTATAATTCGTTTTCCTTTAGTTTGAGCAGGGTCGGATTTTTTTTTTATATTATTTTTTTATTTTTTTGCCAGCAGACAAGCTTGGGTCTGTAAAGACAAGCAAGTACACTGACAAAAGTTTACTACTTAGTTTCCAAAATGTAAAAAAAAGGAAAAAAGAAACAAAATAGACAATAAAATTTGCATTGTTCATTGTAGCACTCTTGGTAATAAAAAAAAATGTTTGTGCATTTTTATGTGAAGATCCTTCTCGTATTTCATTTGGAAAGATGAGCAAGGTCTGCTTCCTTCATTTTACTTCCCCTTCAGTTTCTGAAAAGGCAGTTTTCGCCAACTTAATGCAAGAATATCTGTTTAGAAGAAAGATATTGCCACAACTTATGGTTCATTTCCAAAGTTGTGTGTTAACTGAGCTTCATCTTTCCAGAATGAGCAAAACACTGTCCAGTCTTTGTTACGATTTTGTAATAAATGTGTACATTTTTTTTAAATTTTTGGACATCACATGAATAAAGGTATGTATGTACGAATGTGTATATATTATATATATGACATCTATTTTGGAAAATGTTTGCCCTGCTGTACCTCATTTTTAGGAGGTGTGCATGGATGCAATATATGAAAACGGGACATTCTGGAACTGCTGGTCAGGGGACATCTATGCCGCCCTGTGCACTAAAGGGCCAGATTTCAGCAGCCAAGGACATCCATACCCAAGTGAATGTGATGGGACTTAACGAAGTGAACTGAGACAATTCACACTGGCTGTTTGAAAAGCAGCGTTTCATAGGAAGAGAAAAAAAAAAAAGATCAATCTTGTATTTTCTGACCACATAAAGGCTTCTTCTCTTTGTAATAAAGTAGAAAAGCTCTCCTCACTGCAGTGTTGACTTTGATTTGAAATTGTGATATCATTTCTTCAACAATGAAAATATATAAAAAGTTGAAGTATTAAAAATGCAAAGCTATAAGAATGATTGTGGCACTTAATATGAAGAATAGTTTTGCTGCAGACATTTCATGAATAAGAGTTACATACGTTTCCACTGTAGCCTAAATGCTTGATTAAACATGTTGTCATGTCCAAACAGATTAGCATAATAAAATAATGTATGTTAAGCAGTTGGGATGGATTAGCTGGGCAATCAAGGAAGGTGGTCCAAAAATTCACATTGAAATAACTTTGTGTCGGTATGTTTTAAACTTTTGAGAGGAGAGAAACATTTCATTTGATGCTTAATTTTTTTTTCCTGGAGGTTCAAAACCAAACCAACGTGAACACATTCTATTTGTGAAAGGCACTGTAACTATATTATTTAGACTGTGAGTAGAAGAAAGTGTATAACCCTTTACTGTTGCAAATTTAACTCAGCTATTATATTGCAATCAGATCTTAAAAGTTGGTGCAATTTATCTGAAATTACCAAAGTAAGAAAATACAGCAGAATAATGTCAGTGAAATGTTTTAATTTTATTTTTTTTTCTATGTAGTGTAAAAGAAAATTGTTGGCTTTTTTAAAAAAAAAACTTTGGGAAATCAGCTGCTAGTATTATATTTCTATATCAGGTGTACAGCAAATAAAATTCTACATTTTATATGTATTTTGGGTTAACTGGCAGACATAAAAATATAAAAAAGACAACTGTCATTTTATTATTTAACACAAAGCACTTCCTCAGTCTGAGCAGTTATTTCTGATAACATATACCATGCGAATATTTGTTGCTCCATTATTTAAATACATTTTACTATTTACAAGCTTTTCAAAAAGAATAACTGAAAATATTCACAATTTCATAATATTTACAACCTTGACCTAGAAACATAAGTCATAAAAATTCTGTTAATACAGCTGTGATCTCTTAAATTGATTTCTCCATTGTGTGCTTAATTCATGTAGTCAAGTGCTATTTAAAATTAAAGTTATGGGATGATTGCAGGACAAGTTCATGCCCAATTAAGCAATGTGTCTTAATTAAGAATGTTGCTGTTTCAAAAGGCCATGGCTTTAAAAAAAATACAACTTTAGATGCACTTTATTGTGGTCTAATTTGCAATATTGTACATTTACAAACCTTTTGGTTAAATAAAACAAAAACAGGATCCATTATATGTTAATGCTAACAAAATAAAGCATTACATGCTGTCAATTAAAGAAATTCTACCTAGATTGTCATTAATATGGAATCAAGAATTGACAGTAGTGATTTACCAAACAACCATGCACTTCAACTTATTACATGCAATCTACTTAACATTGAATTTCATATTTTGTGAATAATATGTATGTATGAGAAAAATAGTATTTACTGAGCTGTTCCAGCAATCTTTTATGAAAATTTCAAAAATAGTAGGTTTTTGCATGAAAAATACAATTAAAACTGGAAGCATTTGATAAAGCCATATTAATTAAACTAATCCTTTTTACTGAAGTAAGAGAGTGTTTACAATCTATTTATTATTGAATAGCTCTAATAGCATCAATAGGCTATACCAAAACTGCATCCTACAGCAAATATGTAATAATTATATAGTGATTTCCATGGTTCCTTAACTTTATACGAGTTAATATTTCTTTAATAATGTATTGCATTTGTATCCCCTGGACTGAAAAAGCAACTTAAGACAGCTTACATCATAAAACATAAAACATAGTAAAAACCTGGTATCTAAATAAAACACAAATATATCATAATACTTTAGGCACAAAGGTTGCAATTCATTACCCAAAGCCACTCTGGAACAGGTTTAGTCTTTAATAGCTTCCAGAAAGCTGCCAAAGAAGGCATCAGCCTAATTTCCAGAAGAAGACTTGGAATATGAGAGTTCTAAGCAAAAAATGTTACCTGCAGTCTTGCCCCTTCATGTATTTGAAGCATCATTAAAAGATGGTGAAAGAATGTGTGCAAAGGGTAAGTTATGCTGCTTCTGTGTGAAGAAGATGGTTCTTCCTTGCTGCAATGCTTATATGTTAAAACCATCACTTTGAATAGCAACAGGAAATACATTGGTAAACATTGTGATGACCATAAAATGGATGTTGTAAGAATACAATTGATTTAATCTAGGACCTGATACATTTTATAACAGTTGCAATTTCTGAGCAGTCTTCAGTCATCCCCATAAAGGCTGCATTGTAGTAATCCAAGTGAGTAGTGGTATGATGGTTAATATTACTGTTTAATATAATTTCACTTAAGTTGAAATACCTCCAATAAGTTTTTTAAAATATGTATTCTCAGAGTAGTAAACTAATTTTATTTCCAGTTCATTCTAATATCCCCTTATGTTTTTATTTCATTCTGTACATAAACAACTTTTGAAAGATACAGATAAAAACATTTTTCAGTAGGAAATTTACATGTAGTCTATTTTTAACGTGACATTAAATCTGATGCAAAGGAGTCATTATATATACTAGTTTGCCAGTGACACTGTCCAGGGGAGTGCATTTTAATTCCATGGCTTCTGAAGAAATCCTATAGTTTTTTTTAAATATTGCTCTCCATCCTTGCAATCTCTTTTTTATTATCATCCTCATACTTATGTAGCATAGAGGGGTGGATGTCATTTGTCTCTACTGTTTAAAAGAATTACAGAGTATTTTGCAAGCTGGTTTTTCTTAACACCTTTTTCCAGAGATACTTTACTTGGCATATATTCAGGATAGAATTGATAAGATATTCACATAGCCTCTTTAAATTGTATATTTTAGTTTACAATGCTTTCTAATAGAGATAATAATTTCAAGATTTTAAAAAGTATTACATTTGTGTTTATGTTTTGAGAAGTATTCATGTGCCTTCCTATATTTTTAATTAATGTAGAGGAGTCCAGCCCAGTGTTTGGAAGTCAGAACCAGAACCTATATCTAATGAAAATACTTGGTTCAGATAACACATTTTCCCCCTCTTTCAGTATTTATGGGAAAGACTTAATATTTTGAAAATCAAAAGACCAAGGGAAAAAGGTTAATTCTTCCTTCTCAATTTGGGATGAATCTGGAAATTATAAACACAATTAGCCTATAGTTTGATCCTTCAATAGATTGCTTGATCCTTTGATAGATTGCTGGTGATAGTGTAGTATTCAGAAACAGTCTAAACGTAGGCCTTAAGGCCATTTAAACTAACTGGGTTTATTAGATCCTTGATTTTAATAGGACTGATTTTGAAGGTCTGCATAAATTAGTTCCATTTGAGTTTGTGGGGGCATTCCTCCCAGATTGTAGTTTTTGATTATGCCTAAAGTCTGAAATTATATTTGAGTCAAAATAGGAAGTGCGCTTGCCTCTTGTTCTAGATTGTTGTCTTTATAACAGTTTTGTTCTGTTTGTTTTTTTTAATGGTATTTTGGATAGGTTAACACATGTTGGGATCGATCAAACATTTGAGTCTCCCGGTTTTGTATGTATGGTCCTTTATTTCAATCTGTGCTTACTTTATCTGCTCCTGTTCTTTGAAAAATATAAGTTAATGCCATATTTATACATTATATCTTGCATTTCATTGGCTAGAGATTGATTCTTCTAAGTGTTCCCTCATTTTATCCTGATAGTAGCAGCCCTGTAAATGGTGGTTAGAGATAATTGCTGCACCAAATTACTGCACTATATGAGCTCCATTATCAATTTAGTATTGATCTTAGTGTTTTCTACTCTGCTTCCATCATAGAGGGTCTAGGGCAACTTGCTGCTACCAGCTCGCTGCAGGACAAGAGTTACATTATCAAAGAAATGGTGGAATAGAATCATTAAAGTAAGGATGCAAAAGGAGGAACAGAATGAAATATGAATTGCAAAAAATAAAATATTTTTAAAAGATTTCAAATAAAACTGAAAGGTTGATTGTCCTGCAACAAGTTGGCCATGGCAAAGTAAGTCACAGTGAGTTGGTTGTGATAAGTTGACTCATTCTGGGATAGAGAAGAGCACACTGGCAGATTTGTTTCTCTTTATAAAGGAGAGTATAACATCTACAATTGGTAATATCCAGTGACAAATATACATTAGATCTAGGGATGAATTATCTATCATCTAATGTAAGATGTAAAAATTGTAGAATCGCAACTGCATAACGCTATTAACATTTTAGCTTATTTTCAAGAGAAAAATGCTAGCAGAGTTCAACATAGTCACATTTTATGTCAGAAAAGAATGATTGAAAAAAGGCCATTTTTTTCCAGAGTACCTGGAAAATACTGAAAACCACAATACCACAGTGTAAGAAAGGATGTTAAGTTTGTAAGAGGCTTAGGTCCCAATTCTTAAAGCGGTTATAAATATTAAGCCCTTCCCAAGAAAACCAGTTCTAACGAGAACAAAGAGCATTGATGGAAAAGTGTGAGGTGTCACAGTGGAATGAAAAACAAGAAGCATACGGCCAAAAAAGAGAGCAATGAGAACCTCAAAACTTTTAATTTCAGGAAAATAGGTGGGCTGTTAAATAAAAAGGAAGTGAAAGAGAGGCTTAAGGATGATGTAGTAATTGCAGCAGTTAACATTTTACATTTGCTTTTCCTGAAGGGAATATGTAAGCTAGAGATAGGCCATATTTATTTTGCTCAGGGTGGAAATTAAAATGATTAAAATAAATTCAGGAAACAAGGTATTCTTCATTACCATAAAATGGAATAATGTTCATAAAATGGTTGGGTTTAAAAGGGGATTTGATAGAGAGTAAAACTACCAAGAGCTGGACAAGGCGGTTCTCCAAATTATAGTTATATCAATTATAGGAACGACAGTAGAAGAATATACATCTTACCAAAAGGCTTGGTAAGAAATCAGCTGTTAGACTATTATGCTCTGCCTGGTTCTGGCCTGCAGGGTGCTTAGATCTGGCCTGTGGGGTCACCCTGGAAATGAAAGAACTGGCCTGCAGTGCCTCTGCCTGCAAAAATGGAGGTTGGGTGGGCAGCAGGCTCCGTTTTCATTGGCAGAGGGTTGTAGGAGGCCATCCTAGTCGAAAATAGAGCTCGCAAGGGCCATGTGCTTCCCCCCCCCAGCTCTGTTTTTGCTGGCAAAGGATTGCAGGAGGCCATCCTAGTTGAAAATAGATCTTGCAAGGGCCACATGCTGCCCCCCCCCCCGAGCGCTGTTTTTTCTGGCAGAGGGTTGCAGGAGGCTGCTCAGGAACCCATTTTCACTGGCAGAGTACTCAGGCCGCCACAAGCGCTCCTGATACGAGTGACATCAAGCTGGCCGCGACCACTCTGGCCATGCCCCCCCTTCGCCCTCAAGGTCAAATACAATCCTGATGCAGCCCTCAATGAAATTGAGTTTGACACCCCTGTTCTACACTAAACATGTTTTATCAATGGAAACACACCTGTCTTTTGCACTTAAGAGCTATAGAATAAGATCTTCATGTTTCAATGTCATTTATAATAAATGAAGAGGCTGTATGCAATAAACAATGTTCTGAAATACTCCCTCATAAACAATGTCACTTAGGAACTAAAGCTATTTGAGAGAACTATATTCTCTGGATTCTTAAAGTACTCATGAGGCAATGCAAAATACTGTATTTCAGTATTTGTTTTTCTTAAAAAACGTTTGAACCAAAACAGCACTTTTGAGATGAGAACCAATTTTGAATAAAATTACTTGAACAATATCAAACCTTATTGATTTATCATTTTTTTCAAACAGAAGATTTTCTCTTATTATATTCAAAACCTCAATAATGTATATGGTAAATCTCATAGAGGTTTATTGCAGTAAAACAACTAATTGCTGTGATTCAGAAAGCAAGTATAACTGAGGTAATGGGAAACATTTTATACAGGAGTAAATACAGGTTCTTCTCAACAATAGAGCCCAGAATTTTGGTCATAAGTCAAGATACCACATGAGTGGACTTGATTTTTTTGATCATTTTTATGGTGGTAAAACAAAACACTATGGTTGTTATGCGAATTACAGAATTCTTAAGTGAACCATCTGATCTTTAATTCAGCCTTTTCAGTAGATGAGTGTCTTCTGTTTTCTGCTGGAAAAATGCCCCCCCTTCCAAAAAAACACATTGCAAATCAGAGTCATGTGACTGCGGAACATTGCAACCAGTCATAAATCCTAACTGGTTGCAAGTATTTGAAATATGATCATGTGACTCTGGGCGTCCTAAGTTTAGGATGAGTCGAAATTAGCTTGTTAAAAGTCTGTCGTGATTTTGAACAGTTATTATAAACCAGCCATAAGTTGAAGACTACTTGTAATGTTGCCTTTTGGGTAGAACATATTAAGAATTGCTGTAGTTGATGGAAACAGTCTAATTCTAAATTGTTTCTGGTCAATTTAGTTGACTTATCTCATTGATTTATGTAGGACTTAAATATATTTCATTTCTCTGGACTCCACTCAGGGATGTCATAAGACAGATACAGAATCAATATTTTCAGGAAGAGTGTCATTCTAAAACTGATTTTAAATATTCCTCAAAGCAGAACATTTTTAACTGGTCACAATAAAACCAACAAAAACCAGGAGTTTTTAATATAACTTACAGTATTATATGATTGGCAAACTTAAAATGGTTGTTCCATAATATAAAATCTTTACAACTTGCTGAGTTGATCTAAATAACATGTTTCTTAAAACAGGATATTCACACTCATGTTCTTCATAGGAATGTATGGAAGACATACCAACATGTTAGCTAACCAACAGGCCTATTCAATTAAAAAACGGCAGATACTGGGGATTTCAGGAAAAATTTCTGCTTGCACAATTTTGTATATACCATTTGTATTTAAGAGCTAGTTTGGTGTAATGGTTAAGTCTTCAGAGCAGAAACTTACAGACCATGAGTTCCAGTCCTACCTTAGGAATGGAGCCAGTGGGTGACTTTGGATCAGTCACTCTATTTTAGCTGTGGAAAGAAGGCAAGGACAAACCACTTCTGCATTTTTGCCAAGGAAATTCCAGGGCTTGTCCAGGCAGTTACTGGGCTTCATCACTGACTTAAAGGCACATACTTAGACCTTTGCATTTATAATATTCTTTGGGTCAACTCAATTTCCTTTTGGTACTTTTCTGCTATAGAAGCTTATTCATTTAAATCTGGAGGAACTTTCTAGGTAACTTACTGAATTCAATAGGACTTCAGATAAAGTATTTTAGTAATGCTCTGCATTATTACACAGCTTTCCATAGTTATATCGTTTAAATGGTAAGATAATTTATTTGTAAGTCTCCCTTTGTTGTTGCCATATTATGATATTACCAAAGTTCATTTATTTGAGTTCAGAGAGATTCAGTCACTCCCTCACAGCTGTCCCAAATCCCAATGAGATGACATTGGAGTATATAAAATCTATAGCTCAGTCTGTACATTCCAGATTCATTGCTATATATCTCTACTTTTAAAGACCAGTTAGGTGATGATTTGCTACCTGTTAGAAGTATACAAGGACCAATGATCAAACAGAAGATTGAGAAGACTCCAAGAAGACAACCACCTGCATATCAAGAGGTGTAGTTATACACTGTAGCTATATTACTTTTTCCTTTTTTGATGAAGATTGAAGACATGGATTTGGATGGTGTGAACATTGTATCAATACTAAGGGGCCAAATAAAATAAGAAACAGCCATAACACTTCTTTTCATGGATTGTTTATAGGTACCTTAGATTTCTGCACCATCCCTGGAATATCAAAAGGACAAAACATTCACAGGTAAAATGATGACCACTTTTATATAATTATAAAAGCATATCTCAGACCAGGATCCCTGAAACGCTCTTGAAATGCAGAACACCCCCCTATTAGTCAAGTAAGGGCATGCTCTCTTTCCCTAACCCAGTCAGTTATAGCAGATGCCTATACAAAGAACACAATAAATACATAGGATGGTTTTTTTGGTTAGATTTCTAACTTGCTATTTTATATATACATAAGGAGGTGAGCATACCTAACACTCCTTTTCCTATTTTCCCCACAAAAACTCCATGAGAAGGGTTGGATTAAGAGAGGGACTAGCCCAATGTCACCCAGCTGGTCTTCATGCCTAATGGAGGTATCTTCTGATTTCCACTTGAGCACTTTAATCAGACAGGCCAAGCCAAAACTTACAGTCACCACTGTGGATAAAAGCATGAGAAGGAGTTAGCTGTATTTACCATTGGTTCATATGTCATCTAATACTGTCCCTACTCAAACAGTTCTAACCAACCAAAGCATATTGCCTTGAATATAGACTTAGTATATTTGGAATGGGCCCTCTTAAATTTGGAAAAGGGGGTTGTATTTTTTTTAAAAAAATATGCAAATCTTTAAACCCAATCAATGGCAGTACTGCAAGGCTCTTATGTGGTTGTGTGTGCTGCTGCAGTTTTTATTAATACTGCATAATGGGCCCACTGTAAATTTTTGTACATGGTGAATACTCAACATCCTTATCATTGGCTCAATTTTAAAAATAATATTTTAAATAAGCTAAAATACATTTTTAGCATTTTCTTCTTTCATTTTTAGCATTTTTAAATAAAAATACTCTTGTAGGTTCAAAATGGTTTAACACAAGAATGTAGATGTTAAAATGCAAATTAAAAATAACATTTCAGGTCACTATTTGGCAACAATACCACTGGAAAATGTTTTCATTTCAAAACAAGTAATTCATTCAGCAAAGTATTTAAGCACGAATACAAATACATATTTTAAAATATACCAGTATTAAAAATGGCAATATCAAATATTTATTTTTAATTCTTTCCAATTCACATATTTTGGATGCTTAATTTTTTGTATAGTTTTTTGTATAGTTTCAATTTCTGAGCATTAATGTGTGCTCATCCAGTATCAATATTGTACACTATACAAACTATATTTGAAGGGACTGAGCTTAATTTAGCAGTAAGACTTAATACAATTTATCTGTAAAGCATTTTTCTGGGAATAGGCTTAGAAAATAAATTTATCAACTGAGATCAAAACTCTTTAGTGTAACTGATTGATACATTGCTGAGCGATTTTTAAAAATAACTTTGAATTGTTTAAATCACTTTGATTAAAAAGTAAATTAAAGTAAAAAGTTTAACACCTTGCAACTTGTGGATTCTCTAGTAGTGGCCTTTTTTTTAATGAGTCTTCTGAATGCATACCAAAGGAATATATTTTACTTAGTTTTTTTTTTAAATGTTGTACTTTTAAATATTTAAATGTGCTGAATTAGAAACATGGCAGTCCAAAGTTAAAGTCTGATATTATCGGGATGATTTTTCACCAATCATTGAATCATTTAATATTTAGAATAGGAATGTGCAATTTTTTCTTGTGAACTTGAATAACCTTTGAGTGGCATGCTGAGTGTGCTCCAGGAGGGAAACTGTTTTTTCATTTCATTTACAACTACATTAATTAATCATTAATTGCCAATCATGTATTTAATAGCATTCCTGTCACATTTGAAATTGCAGTTTGGCAGGAGGTTCATATTAATAAATATATAAATAAATGACTATTTTAGTTGAGGTAAATATCTGACCATTTATCAAACTTAATAAGTTAATATAAGCAGTTTATTTTACTGTTATGTATTTTTTTTCATAACAGTAAAAAAGTACAACGATGTGTGTATTGAAACCATTATTTTCACTGACTACATTCTGACACTTTCTCTCTACTCCTCCCTTGATCATTCTTGAGTTTTTCTCTCTTGCTATTGTTGAACTCCTGCAGAATATTTCACAGAATATTTAAGCTGGGACATTTCAAATTAACTCCACTAGTCAGTACGGGATTGGAAAAAAATGTTTTAATTGTGGAGGAAAAGGACATTTGGCTAGATTCTGCAAAAAAGGAAAACGCCAGAATGCCAAAAAGCATCAAAAAGATGAAATGTTTTTTGAAATAGCCATGTATAGCAGCAAAATTGTAAATAATAATTTATGGGTTGTAGATAGTGGAGCGTGGCACTGCATAACAAAAGATAAGAAAAGATTTATTAAGATGTAAACGAGTTCACAACAGATATCGTTAGCTAATGGCTGGAAATTGAAAGCAAAAGCTAAAGGTATTGCACATTGTTCGTGTATAAAAGAAAACGTTAAAATGTTGTATGTACCACAACTTAAGTTTAATTTGCTTTCAGTTAGAGTTTTGATTAAACTAGGTTATGTAGTTACCTTTAGGGGAGAAAACTGCATAATAGAAAAGGAAGGTTAAAAAGTGACTGCAACTTTAAAAGATGAATTGTATGTATTGAATGATAATCAATTAGAGGTGGCTAATACAGTGTATAATAACGTTAAGCCTCATGACGAATGCATACATTTGCTACACAGACGTTTAGGGCATATAAATTTTAAAATGCTCAAGCAAACGGTTGAACTGTCTGAAGGTATAAAACTGAAGCCTTGCAGTAAGTATTTGCACTGCAATGCTTGCAGTCAAGAAAAGAGCAAGGTAATACCAGCAAATAGAATTAAT
The DNA here is from genome assembly GCF_049901735.1 of Notechis scutatus. Classification (NCBI taxonomy): domain Eukaryota; kingdom Metazoa; phylum Chordata; class Lepidosauria; order Squamata; family Elapidae; genus Notechis; species Notechis scutatus. The sequence goes on from NC_142014.1 coordinate 37,321,884, forward strand.
GGATTTAAAACTAAAGAGCCTCTAGAGGTCGCATTTGCTGATATTATAGGTCCTAAAAAACCTAGTATGGGAGGTGCTCATTATATATTAAGCATAATGGATCATTACTCAAGATATGGTTTCTGTTATTTAATGAAGAGTAAAACGGAAACATATCAGAATTTCTTTAATTGGTTGAAGTTTGCTGAAAGAAAAACTAAAAGAAAACTAATAACTCTTGTAACTGATAATGGTACGGAATTTATAAATAAGAAATTCCAAAATAGACTGAAGATGGCAGGTGTTGAACATAAAAAGTCTGCACCATATAGGCCACAACATAATTCTTTTATAGAAAGACGAGGCCAAACAATACAAGCAATGGCTCGTACTATGTTGTCAGATTCAGGATTACCTGAAACTTTGTGGGGAGAAGCAATAATGTGTGGTAATCATATATTAAATAATGTTGTTAACACAACAGGTTAATTACCATTCACACGGTGGCATGGTAGAAAACCTTGACCTAAGCTACATGCAGACATTTGGAACACCAGCATGGGTGCACATTCCTACACAACTGAGACATAAGGGGCAGCATAGGGCTAAAAAGTTATTCTTTGTAGGTTATGAATCTAATCACAAATCATACAGATTCTGGGGGAAAAGGTACATCTAGCGTTTACTGTAGTGCTAGTGCACAATTCCTTGAACATGTAGGATGGAAAAACTGGAGCAAGATTCAAGTAAGGATATAATCATAGAAACCTATAGAAGATCAAAACAATATATCAGTAAGCAAAAGAGTACAATTAAAGAAGAAGTACAGGAAGAACTCATAAAATCAGAACAAGAAAGAATAGATGAACAGGATGAGGTAGATAAACAGGAACAAGTAGTACATGAAAGTCCACCTGTAAGCCCTGTAATACCTAGATGTTCAACACATGAAACCAGACCACCTGACAGGTACCAAGCAAGTGTAGTTTGCCAAGTTAGTAAAGTTCCAACTACTGTTGAAGAACTTAGAATATATCCTGCAAAGGATCAAGAAAATTGGCATAGAGCGATGGAGAAGGAACTAAATTCACTGAAACAAATGGAAGTTTATGAAAACGTTAAATTACCTCCAGGTAAAAAATCCATTGGCTGTAAATGGATATTTAAATTGAAAACAGGTAAATATGAAACTGTTACCCATAAGGCTAGGTTGGTAGCTCAAGGATTTAATCAAACTGCAAGTGATTATGACGAAGTATTTGCACCGAGTCTAAAAGCAACAACCTTGAGAGCAGCTTTAGTGTGGGCAGCTAAGAAGAACTATATCATAAATCACTTAGATGTAGAAACTGCCTATCTGCATGCACCATTGCAGCACACAATATACCTAAAGAAACCTGTAGGAATTAAGAATGATAGAACAAATAATGACTGTTGGAAGCTTAAAAAGAGTCTCTATGGATTAAAACAATCTGGTTACGAATGGAACCAATATATTGTTAAGGAGTTAACCAATATAGGGTTTAAAGCAGGTTTAGCTGATTCATATTTATTTAAGAGAGAGAGACTAATGGAACAGTATAATTGTTATTATTCACTGATGATATTGCCTTAATCACAAAAACTAATAATGAAGCTACTGAAATAATATCATTATTAGGTAAGAAGATAAAAATAAAGCAACTAGGAGAGATAAAGCAGTATCTAGGATTAACCATAAATAAAACCAAAGGTGGCTATAAGATATCTCAAGAGGATAAGATTTATCAATTACTAAAAACATACAAGATGGAACTTTGTAAGCCGGCTAAAACTCCATTGAGTCAAGAATTTAGCCACACTGATATTCAAAGTCCAAAGTTTGATAAAACTATCTATCAATTGCTAATTGGTAGTCTATCGTACATTAGTAATTGGTCAAGGCCAGATATTGCGTATAGCGTTAATCAATTGGCACGATTCAACGCTGAACCTACTGAACGACACTGGCAAGCGACAAAACGTATCTTAAGATATCTTAAAAGAACAATGCACTATGCATTGTATTTGGAGCCAAAAGATGATCTGATTTTAAGTGCATATGCTTGTTAAGCCTGGATTCCCCAACGGGTGTTAAGGAAAACAAACTAAACAGAACGTGCAGCGAAGTCAGATAGGAAGACAGGTAAATGTGTGAGATAAGCCTTCTCATTAACACACAGTAAAAATACAGATACGCTTGTGCTATCAAGAATATAGTTTATTCCATTTAAGAATTATAGCATAGTCATTATAAACAGTCCATTAGTCAAATACCAAATTCAGTCAAGTCTTGTCAAGGATACTCTAATTGCAAAGTCCGTGTCGAATAGCCAGTGTCAGTACACATATAATAAATCTGTCCAAAACTTATCTTCTCTCCGTTGAAAAATATCTTCAAAGTAATCCAACACTTCTTCTCCCCCCCGATCCAGCAAGAATGCAGTCTTCAATAAGCCAGCCAGTAAGAGCCAGAGAGTGCCTTGCTGCTTATATAGTACTTTTACAGCTGCACCCTTAATTACATTCCTTTAGCTTAAAGTCACATACACTTTATCTGACAAACCATGATTCATCATTTTATTATCTTTACCCAAAACAGTTAGGGTAAAACAATGTTATCCCTAACATTCTCCCCTTTTGGGTAATAATAATAAATATTACAATAATATATCATTTACACCTTTAAATCATAATTGTCACAACTCTCTTTAAATTTTACAACACCTTGAGCTTTTGTAAACTGGTCTGCAATATTTTCTTCCGTCATGCAGTACTCAAGTTTAATTAGACCATTTTTAACAGATTCTCTAACATTTAAGTATCTTAAATCAGTATGCTTTGATCTAGTCTTTACAGCAATATTAGTAGCTAATTGTATAGCTGCCTGGTTGTCCTCGTACACAATAATAGAATCTTTAACAGTTATACCCATGTCTAATAATAACTGTTTGTACAGAATTAAGTCAGTGCATAGTAATGACAGACATGAAAATTCTGCTTCCATCGTTGACAAGCTAATATGCTGTTGTCTGATTGACCTCCACCCTATTAAAGTTTTACCAAATAATATAACCATCCCAGATGTTGATTTTCTAGTGTTTATGTCAGTTGCAAAACTTGCATCTGCATAGGCACTAAGATTCAAATCACCTTTTGGCTCTAGATACAATGCATGATGCATTGTTCCTTTAAGATATCTTAAAATTCTCTTTAGTGCTTGCCAATGACATTGATGTGGATCATTATTATATCGTGATTAATACTATAAGCTATATCTGGCCTTGACCAATTGCTTATATATGATAAGCTACCAATCAAAGATTGATATATGGTCTTATCAAATTTGGAACTTTGAGCATCAATTTTGCAAATTTCCTGACTCATTGGAGTCTTTGCAGGCTTACAAAGTTCCATTTTATACAATTTAATTAATTGGCAAATTTTATCCTCTTGAGATATCTTAAATCCTGTTGTGGTTTTGTTAATTGTCAATCCTAGATACTTTTTAATTTCACCTAAATGCTTTAATTTTATCCTTTTGGCTAATAATGAAATAATCTCAGTAGCTTCATTATTGGTCTTAGTAATCAAAGCAATATCATCTGTAAATAATAACAATAATGACACCGTTCCATTATTTTCTCTTTTAAACATACATGGATCTGCTAAACCAGATTTAAACCCTATATTGTTTAATTCTTTCACAATATATTGGTTCCATTCATAGCCAGATTGTTTCAATCCATATAAACTCTTCTTGAGTTCCCAACAATCATTGCTATTTACTTTATTATCATTTATGCCAACTGGTTTTTTCAAATATATTGTATGCTGCAATGGTGCATGCAGATATGCAGTTTCTACGTCTAAATGGTTAACTATATAATTATTCTTAGCTGCCCATACTAAAGCTGCTCTTAAAGTTGTAGCCTTAAGATTTGGTGCAAATACCTCATCATAATCAAATACATTTTGGTTAAATCCTTGTGCTACTAATCTAGCTTTATAAGTTACTTTCCCATTATTTCCAGTCTTTACTTTAAATATCCATTTGCACCCAATGGATTTTTCTCCTGGAGGTAATTTGGTTTCTTCATAAACCTTCATTTCCTTTAATGAATTTAACTCTTTTTCCATTGCTTTTTGCCAATTCTCCTGATCCTTAGCAGGATACATCTTAAGTTCATCTATGCTAGTAGGAACTTTATTTACTTGGCAAACTATACTTGCCTGATATCTTTCAGGTGGTCTAGTTATACGCGTTGTGCGTCTAGGTATAACAGGACTTACAGATGGACTTTATTTTATTTCCTGTTCTTGACTATCTATCTCTTCATGATCAATTATTTCTTCTTGATCTGATTCTATTTGCTCTTCATGGACTTCTTCTTTAATTGGACTTGTTAGGGTTTTGAGGATTAACCCCTAGCAGAGTATTGCAGCAGTAGTCAAGCCAGGAAGCCAAAACGAGAGTGGAAGGGCCCCAGAGTATACACACACTGAACACAAACACTGTTTGTAGTTTAAATAGTTTTTAATCCAGTTAGAGTTTAAGCATTGTCATTCAGTCCATTAAGTCATTCACAGTATTTCCATCCAGTAAGACTCACTAGTATAGTCTAAGTTAAGAGTCCTTGCAATATCTTTATCAGCCGATAAAGATATCTTCTCCTCCTCCGGTTTCACTCTCCAGAGAAACAAACGCTGGATATTCAGTAGAATTACGCAGTAATCAGCAAACAGTAGCAAACAAAAAACAGTTCAGTCACAGGCACTCACAGTCAGTAATCACAGTTAGTCGCAGCAAGACACAGTTACAGAAGCACACAGTTACAGACAGTAACAGTCAGCAGACAGACAGTAAGCTTTCCAGCTTCTAATGCTTCCTTATATTGTAACTTCTAACCGCACCCTTAATCGGCTAATTGCCTGCTGCATTGTGCTTAAAGTGATAAGCACTTAAACCATGATATCAAAGTTTTATATATTTATTCACCCAAACCATATTTGGTATCAATGTTATACCTAACAGGACTTTTCTTATAACTAGTCTTTTCTTTCTTCCTCTTATAGGGTTCTATAATAACATCATTATCTGAATCTTGCTCTAATCTATTCCATCCTATATGTTCTAGGAATTGTGCACTAGCACTGCAGTATACTCTAGATGTACCTGGTTCCCAGAATCTATAAGATCTATGGTTTGCTTGATATCCAACAAAAATTAATCTTTTAGCTCTATGTTGTCCTTTGTGCCTGAGTTGTGTAGGGATATGTACCCATGCTGGTGCACCAAATGTGTGAATATAACTCAAATCAGGTTTTCTACCATGCCAGAGAGTGAATGGTAATTCACCTGTTGTTGAATTAACAACATTGTTTAATATGTGATTCCCACACATTATAGCTTCTCCTCACAAATTGTCAGGTAATCCAGAATCAGATAACATTGTTCTTCCCATTGATTGCAGTGTTTGGCCTCGTCTCTCTATAAAGGCATTATGTTGAGGCCTATATGGTGCATACTTTTTATGTTGAATACCTGCCATTCTAAGTCTATTCTGGAATTTATTATTTGTAAATTCCGCACCATTATCCGTTATAAGAGTTACTAATTTCTTTTTAGTTTTCCTCTCTGCAAATTTTAACCAATTAAAGAAATTTGTATACGTTTCAGTTTTTCTCTTCATTAGAAAACAGAAACCATACCTAGAATAGTGGTCCATTATGCTTAATATGTATCTAGCACCACCTACACTTGGCTTTTTAGGACCTATTATATCGGCAAATACTACCTCTAAAGGCTCTTTGGTAGTAAATCCATTAACTCTATTTGCCGGTATAACTTTTCTTTTGTTTTGATTACAAGCAGAACATTGCAAATACTTATTACAAGGTTTTAAACTTATTCCTTTAGATAGTTGAACAGTTCTCTTAATCATTTTAAAATTTAAATGACCTAACCTTCGGTGTAACAAGTGAATACATTCATCATGAGGTTTTTTATTATCATAAACTGTGTTAGCCACCTCTAAACCATTATCATTTAACACATATAAGTCACCTCTTAAAGATGTAGTAATTTTCTTACCTTCCTTTTCAATTAAACAAGTATCTCCCCTAAAGGTAACTATGTATCCTAATCTAACCAACATTCTAACTGAAAGCAAATTAAATTTAAGTTGAGGTACATATAACATTTTTATGTTCTCCTTTATACAAGAACAATGAGCTATACCTTCACCTTTTGCCTTCAGTTTCCTTCCGTTTGCCAATGAGATATGTTGTGAACTCATAGACATTTTTACAAATTTTTTGTTATCATTTGTAATACAGTGGGATGCACCACTGTCAACCACCCATAAATTATTTTTTACAACTCCATTACTATACATTGCTAACTCATAATTCTTATTTCTTCTTTGTTGGCTTCCAGCATTCTGGCTTGCATTCTGGCGCTTTGGTTTCTTACAAAATCTTGCAAAATGTCCTCTCCCCCCACAATTAAAACACTTTTTAATTGCGTATGCAGTAGGAGATTCATTATTTTCCTTTTGAGGTTGCTCCCTCCTTAACTGATCTCTTTCAAGTCTTCTTCTGGCCTCTTCAATCAATCTGCCAGTGATATCAGTTAAAGTTAGGCTTTCTTTAGGCAATATTTCAAGGGAAGTTACGTAGTCATCAAAACTTTCGTCCAATGAAGATAGAATTATGTAGACCTGGTGTAGCTCAGAGAAAATTAACTCCTTCTCTTGAAGTTCTTGGAAAAATGCTTTTCATAGTATTCAAATGACTCAGCATATCACCATTCTTTTGAAGATACGTGCGGAAAAGCTTCCGTGTTAGATTTATGTGAGCACCAAGTTTTGCATTGATTTTCATTTTTACTATTTTCATTTACTGTAAAGTATTTCACCTTTCTGGGTTGGAACAGACCTCCAGTTTTACAGGGCAATTCATACTCATCAGCGTAAAGAATGCTGAGCTAGACTGATATGGTATAAGCACTACAAATGGTTATCAGTACTGATGCCTGCTGCATGTGGTTACAGTCAACTGGGCATTGGTTCTGCTAAATAGCCACAGATGCCTATAACTAACTCCCAAAAAGCACAAAGTGTATTCATTCAGTTAGGCACGGGTGTCAAACTCGATCGCGTCATGGACCAGATCGTGACATATTGCAACGTTTTTTGCCTTTGCGGAACCAAGGTGAGCGTGGCCTGCGTGTGACATATCTGGCCCGTGGGCTGCCACTTTGACAGGCCTGGCTGTTAGGCGGTTGGAGTGGAGGTGTTGAGACCAGATAAAGAAAGTTCCAGGCAGCTGTCTGCTATGAAAGTATATAATATTTCACTGCCTTGTCTATTTGCAACTTCTTGTGCTGTATCCAGAATGTTCAATCTCAAGAATCTTCCTCATCTGATAAATAGAAAGGAAGAGACATTCTGGAGTGCTCTTTGCTGATGAGCTACTGAAAAATCTCTGCATTCTAGTTTTATTTGAGTTGTTCATCTTTATCAGCAATTCTTAATGATGAGGCGGAAAAGTTCTCAGAGAAATTATTGTGATAATTATAATTAATGGGGAGCTAACAGATAAGTCAAATATTGTGCCATGTGTTGTTTGTTTTTTGCACAGCCATCCCAACTTTCTTTCTATTTCTTAGACATACTGAGAGATGATGACTATCCCAAAATGGTGGCAGATCAGTTTCCTTGTCTTAACCCTTCAGTGTTGCTAATTCCTCATTGGCCTCAGTCAGAAAATGGCCAGAGTGATAATGCCAGACTTCACTATATAGTCTCTATATAGACTATATATCACTTCGCTAGGGGACTGGAGACTAAGACATATGAAGAACGGTTACAGGAACTGGGCTTGGCTAGTCTAGTGAAGAGAAGGACCAGGGGAGACATGATAGCAGTCTTCCAATATTTGAGGGGCTGCCACAGAGAGGTGGGGGTCAAGCTATTTTCTAAAGCGCCTGTAGGCCTGACAAGGAATAATGGATGGAAACTGAACAAAGAAAGATTTAACCTGGAAATAAGGAGAAACTTTCTGTCAGTGAGAACAATCAACCAGTGGAACAGCTTGCCCTCGGAAGTTGTGGGAGTGTCATCACTTGAGACTTTCAAAAAGAGATTGGACTGTCATTTGTCAGAAATAGTGTAGGGTCTCCTGCTTGGGCGGGGGGTTGGACTAGATGACATACAAGGTCCCTTCCAACTCTGATTATCTGTTATCTATTATATTTCATAAGACAACTCTTAGATTTAATGCTCATTCTGAATCTAATTTCTAATTTTGATTAGAAATAAAAATAGCATGTTTTACATTTATATATATTTATAACAGCCAGAGGCTGAGCCTGTAGGTTGAAAAATTGAATTCAACCTTCCTCTCTCAGAAATCTACTACGTTTTACATTCCCAGGCTTACTTTCCTCCTTTGGTGGAGCTTCTTGATAATTATTGCACCAACCACATTAATGTTTAAGGGATAGCTTTATCTTCTACCCCTCTTGTTAGGTATAACATTGATACCAAATATGGTTTGGGTGAATAAATATATAAAACTTAGATATCATGGTTTAAGTGCTTATCACTTTAAGCACAATGCAGCAGGCAATTAGCCGATTAAGGGTGCGGCTAGAAGTTACAATATAAGGAAGCATTAGAAGCTGGAAAGCTTACTGTGAGTTTACTGTAACTGTGATTACTGGCTGTAACTGAGTGCTGCTGCGACTAACTGTGTCTTGCTGCGACTTACTGTGAGTGCCTGTGACTGAACTGTTATTGTTTGCTACTGTTTGCTGATTTACTGCGTAACTCTACTGAATATCCAGCGTTTGTTTCTCTGGAAAGTGAAACCGGAGGAGGAGAAGATATCTTTATCGGCTGATAAAGATATTGCAAGGACTCTTTACTTGGACTATACTAGTGAGTCTTACTGGATGGAAATACTGTGAATGACTTAATGGACTGAATGACAATGCTTATACTCTAACTGGATTAAAAACTATTTAAACTACAAACAGTGTTTGTGTTCAGTGTGTGTATACTCTGGGGCCCTTCCGCTCTCCTTTGGCTTCCTGGCTTGACTACTGCTGCAATACTCTTCTAGGGGTTAATTCCCCAAACCCTAACATTGGTTATGGGCCCAGCAGCATAGTCTAACTAACCAGGATATAGCAGAGAGAGTTGGTGTGAGTTGCACATTACTGTAAAAACAAACTGTTTTAATTAGTTTAAAATAGTCAAAATATCTGAAGAGTAATGGCACAAGTAAATTTGTCACAACTGTCCATGATATCCAGGCTGGATGGAACAAACTATGTTTCATGGTCAATGAAATGTAGTTTACTTCTCACGCGAGAGAAGGTTTGTGGGACATTATAGCAAACCCACCAGATGTGAGTAGCTGGGATCCTGCTAATGATGATGATAACGAAAAGTTACAAGATTTTAAACTGAAGAATGAGCAGGCTTTATGCATCATAGGACTGACTCTCTGTGATCAGCAGCTTGTCCATATTCGTGGAGAAGAAAATGCTGCAAACTGCTGGGAGAACCTCAGGAAGATTTATGTTCGGGACAGTGTAGGAGCACATATAAATCTTACACGGAAGCTTTTTAACGCATCTTCAGAGGAATGGAGATATGTTAGTTCATTTAAACTGTATGAAGAGCATTTTTCAAGATTTGCAAGAAAAAGAGCTTATATTTAATGAACTGCAACAAGTCTACATAATATTATCTTCATTAGATCAAAGCTATGATGACTATGTGACTTCATTGGAAGTATTGCCAAAAGAAAGCCTCTCATTAACCGAGATTACAGGCAGGCTACTAGAAGAAGCCAGAAGAAGGCGTGAGCGTGATGAGCTGAGAGAAGATAAGAAAGAAGAGAAATTATCTTCAAAGCTTGAAAGAAACCAGCAAAGCAAAGTAAAGCACCTGGAAGAAGAGAATTTATCTTCAACAGCATACACAATTAAAAAGTGTTTTAATTGTGGAGGCAGAGGACATTTGGCAAGATTCTGCAAAAAGAGAAAAAGCCAGAATGTAAAAAAAGCCAAAGAAAGCATTTGAACTAGCCACGTTTAGCAACTCTGATGTGAAGAATAATTTATGGGTGGTTGACAGTGGCGCATCCCACTGCATCACAAGAGATAAGACAAAATTTATAAAAATGTCTACAAGTTCTCAACATATATCACTTGCAAATGGCTGGAACCTGAAAGCGAAAGGTCAAGGTTTTGCACGTTGTCCGTACATAAACCAGGATATAAAAATGTTGTATGTACCGCAACTAAAGTTTAATTTGCTTTCAGTAAGGGTATTAGATAAATTAGGTTATGTAATTACTTTTAAAGATAATAATTGCATAATTGAAAAAGATAACAAAAGGGTAACTGCAGCTTTAAATGGAACATTATATGTATTAGATAATAGTAAGAAAGGGGAGGCTCATACTGTATTTAATAATATAAAGCCTCATGAAGAATGTATCCATTTATTGCATAGGCGTTTGGGGCATGTAAATTTTAAAATGCTAAAACGTACAGTTGAGTTATCTGAAGGAATAAGGTTAAAATCTTGTGATAAATATTTGCGTTGTAATGTTTGCTGTGAAGATAAGAGCAAGGTATTGCCTGCAAATAGGCTAAATGGTTTCAAAACAAAAGAACCTTTAGAAGTAGTATTTGCAGACATAATAGGTCCAAAGAAACCCAGTATGGGGGTGCTAGATATATACTGAGCATTATGGACCATTATTCTAGATATGGGTTTTGCTATTTAATGAAAAGCAAAACTGAAACATATCAACATTTTTTCAATTGGCTTAGGTTTGCTGAAAGAAAGTCTAAACGACAACTGATAACCCTGGTAACAGATAATGGCACGGAATTTGTTAATAACAAATTCCAGAACAGACTTAAGATAGCTGGAATAGAGCATAAGAAGTCTGCTCCATACAGGCCAGAACATAACGCTTTTATTGAAAGAAGAGGCCAAACACTACAGGCAATGGTTAGAACAATGTTAAATGATTCTGGATTACCTGATTCTTTGTGGGGGGAGGCTACAATGTGTGCTAATAACATATTGAACAACGTTGTTAATACAACAACAGGTGAAATTCCATTCACCAGGTGGCATGGCAGGAAACCTGATCTAAGTTACCTGCACACATTTGGTGCACCAGCATGGGTGCATATTCCTGCACAACTCAGAAAAAAAGGGCAACATAGAGCTAAAAGATTTTTCTTCGTTGGTTATCAGGCAAACCATAGGGCATATAGATTTTGGGAGAAAGGCACATCTAAAGTGTTATGTAGTGCTAGTGCCCAATTTCTAGAACATGAAGGATGGGAGAAATTAGAACAGGATGCCAATAAAGATGTAATTATTGAATCCTATCGAAATCCCATTAGTTATCCCTGTAACTTTAAAAATAAAGTAAAGAGACAAATACAGGATGAAATAGTGCCCATAAAGGAAGAAACAGATTCAATAGCTGAACAGGATGAGGAAGATGAACAGGTAGTAGTTCAACAAAGTCCTCCTGTAAGCCCTGTAATTCCCAGAAGAACTACACGTATCTAGACCGCCTGATAGGTACCAGGCTAACACAGTGTGCCAGATTAATCAAGTTCCTAATTCTGTAGAAGAAATTAAAAAGTATCCTAATAAGGAAAAAGAAAAATGGTATGCAGCAATGAATAAGGAACTGAATTCATTAAGAGATATGAAGGTGTATGAAAATGCTAAATTACCTGTAGGAAAGGAATCCATTGACTGCAAATGGATATTTAAGGTAAAAACAGATAAGGATGGTAATTTAATCCATAAGGCAAGGTTAGTAGCCCAAGGTTTTAGGCAGAATGCTAATGACTACGATGAGGTGTTTGCACCTAGTCTTAAGGCAGCAACCTTGAGGGCAGCTTTAGTGTGGGCAGCTAGTAAAAACTATATAGTTAACCATCTAGATGTGGAAACTGCTTACTTGCACGCCCCATTAAAACATATTATTTATATGAAAAAACCTGTTGGTATTAAAAGTGAAAATAAGGATAATAATGATTGTTGGTTGTTAAAGAAAAGCCTCTATGATCTAAAACAATCAGGCTATGAATGGAACCAGTATATTGTAAAGGAACTAGACAATATAGGATTTAAAGCTGGTTTAGCCGATCCATGTCTGTTTAAGAAGGAGACAAATGGGAAAGTATCATTATTATTACTATTCACAGATGACATTGCATTGATTACTGAAACTAATGATGAAGCAAATAAAATAATAGCATCATTAGGAAAGAGAATAAAGATCAAGCAATTAGGGGAGATAAAGAAGTATCTCGGTTTGAATATAAAGAAAACACGGAAAGGTTTTAAGATATCTCAGGAAAACTGAAACTAATGATGAAGCAAATAAAATAATAACATCATTAGGAAAGAGAATAAAGATCAAGCAATTAGGGGAGATAAAGAAGTATCTCGGTTTGAATATAAAGAAAACACGGAAAGGTTATAAGATATCTCAGGAAGATAAGATAAGCAAATTGCTAAAAGATTACAAGATGGAGCTTTGTAAGCCAGCTAAGACTCCAATGAGTCAGGAGTTTAGCAACACTGATGTACAAAGCCCTGAGTTTGATAAGGTGATTTATCAATCTTTAATTGGTAGTTTGAGTTATATAAGTAATTGGTCTAGACCAGATATATCGTACTGCGTGAATCAGTTGGCTAGATTCAATTCTGCACCATGTGAAAGACACTGGATTGCAGCTAAGAGGATATTAAGATATCTTAAAAGACAATGAATTATTCATTGTATTTAGAACCAAAGGGTGATTTAATTTTGAGTGCTTATGCAGATGCTAGCTTTGCATCAGAAATAGACACTAGAAAGTCGACTTCAGGAACAGCCATAATGCTGGGTAATACATTAATAGGCTGGAAGTCAATAAGACAACAGCATATAAGTTTGTCTACTATGGAGGCAGAATTCTCCTGTTTATCATTGTTATGTACAGAATTAATAATGTATAAACAAATGTTAATTGATATAGGTATAACTGTAGATTATCCTATAATTATACATGAAGATAATCAGGCAGCAATTCAAATGGCCACAAATATTGGAGTAAAAACAAGGAGCAAGCATACAGATCTAAGATACCTAAACGTGAGACAATCTGTAAGAAGTAAGATGATTCAGCTAGAGTACTGTATGTCGGAGGACAATTTAGCTGATAATTTTACTAAAGCCCAAGGTGCCAGTAAGCACCAGGAGAGTTGTGAAAAATATGGGATAAGATTGTAAAGGTATTATATATTTATTTCACCCAAAAGGGAGTATGTTAGGTATAACATTGATACCAAATATGGTTTGGGTGAATAAATATATAAAACTTAGATATCATGGTTTAAGTGCTTATCACTTTAAGCACAATGCAGCAGGCAATTAGCCGATTAAGGGTGCGGCTAGAAGTTACAATATAAGGAAGCATTAGAAGCTGGAAAGCTTACTGTGAGTTTACTGTAACTGTGATTACTGGCTGTAACTGAGTGCTGCTGCGACTAACTGTGTCTTGCTGCGACTTACTGTGAGTGCCTGTGACTGAACTGTTATTGTTTGCTACTGTTTGCTGATTTACTGCGTAACTCTACTGAATATCCAGCGTTTGTTTCTCTGGAAAGTGAAACCGGAGGAGGAGAAGATATCTTTATCGGCTGATAAAGATATTGCAAGGACTCTTTACTTGGACTATACTAGTGAGTCTTACTGGATGGAAATACTGTGAATGACTTAATGGACTGAATGACAATGCTTATACTCTAACTGGATTAAAAACTATTTAAACTACAAACAGTGTTTGTGTTCAGTGTGTGTATACTCTGGGGCCCTTCCGCTCTCCTTTGGCTTCCTGGCTTGACTACTGCTGCAATACTCTTCTAGGGGTTAATTCCCCAAACCCTAACACCTCTCATTAACCCTTAGATATGGGACAAATAGGGACCCCTGAACACATACTGGTTAGTAGACTGGGAATAATAATTATAGTAATTATTGTGTTAATAGTAATGAAAAAGGAGATTAAAATCTATAGCTCCTGCCTTTTATACCTTCGAGTCAGGTGACCATGGAAAAGAGCTTCCCCTTCCTTTTTTTGAATGGAGGTGGAAAAGCATAAGGTAAAATTTAAAAAAAGTATTAAAAATAAGAACAATAGAAAACATCCTCATCATCTTAAGTAGTCAAACTATCAAAACCTTTACAAGCAAGTAAATAAGGCACTGAGCAGCACAAAATCACAAATGATTCTTTAAACATCAGTCTGCAATAAAAACGAGCAAGAGACTGGTCAGAGATCCATAGTGAAATTGTAGCTCAAAGCTTGAAGTAGAAATAAACACAAAACTTGAGTTTGCAGCACATTTTGACAAAAAAAGTAACTAGATGGTTACCAGAGTCATCAAGATACTAGAGACAATAAATCAGTTTAAAACAAAAATAAATCAACAACTCTGATTACAAGTCCTCTTTACTTTGAAGCAAAAGATTTCCCTAACACCTTTTGCTTGAAACGTTTGTTCTTCCCAGCCAACAGGAAGGGGTGACAGTCAGCCCTCCGATTTACATGTTGTCAGGCATGACTCACTAAAAAGCAACGGTGTTCCTGTTTGGGAAGATTTGTGTATCTGGAGGAATTAATTTTTAGGAGAGGAAAGTCTATCTCCAGGATTGTCTATCTGAGGCAGATTCTGGACTGAATGGGTAGGTTCCTTAGTGAATACAATATTATTTTATATCGGCCATGTAGGGAAATGCTAGAAAATCCTATTCACCAAATGTACGGGTAGTCCTCAATTTACAATAGTTCGCTTAGTGACTGTTCAAAGTTATAACGGCACTGAAAAAAGTGATTTATGACTGTTTTTCACACTTATGACTGTTGCAGCTTCCCCATGGTCATGTGATTTACATTCAGATGCTTGACCACTGACTCACATGTATGACGGTTGCAGTGTCCTGGGGTCAAGTGATCCCCTTTTGCGACTTTCTGACAAAGTCAATGGGGAAGCCAGATTCACAAATGTAGCAAGAAAGGTCATAAAATGGGACAAAACTCACTTAACAAATTTCTCATTTAGCAACGTAAATTTTGGGCTCAATTGTGATCGTAAGTTGAGGACTACTTGTATTGCATATACTCACAACATAACCTTGCTCTAAGATGCAGTAAGGGAAGTAATTACTAAGCTTTTGTCCTTGTTTTTATGAGTTTCTCATAAAAATTCAATTTGTGCCTAGAAAGGCTTTAGTCTCACTAGTGGAGCTCTTCTTATGTTCTTAACAGATTTATTCTATTGTGTCATACCCCTTTTTATGTAACTGTCTAAAATTAGAGGCTGGAGAGATGTGCACATGGAGAGATGGAGAAAATTTAGCTCCTTTGAATAGGAGAATTTCAGTGTTCAGTGACCATTCTTGAATAGTAATATTCACAACTGTATTCATTTAAATCTCTCACTTGTCTTTTTGCTGAATTTCTGAGCCATATGGTTTAAATTTAATTATGAAAACTGTTAAGGAAGAGCCAAGTTGAAAAGCTGCATACTAAGAAGATGCCATTTAATGACCTTTTATTTCCACAGTGTTCATACATTCCCCCCTGCGAACGGGAAAATGAGAAGAACTCTGATATTGTAATGCACTGGCAAATTTATTGGGAAGATGAAGTAGGATCTCAGCCTTTCACTTGCTACTTTAATCAGCACCTCAGGTAAGTACCTTTGCTTGTTGTGCACATAATTTAAGGATAAGGTTGAGCTAAATCAGGGCTGAGGTCTAAATACAACCTTGACTCCTTAGAAGTCAAACTACTAGATTTTGCATAGATGAAGGTATATTCCTGGTTAGTATCCTGAGTGTAGAACATTTCCTCCCTTATAAATCTTGATTGATTTCTGACCTTTGGGAACAGAATTTTGTACTAAAAACAAACAACAATTTGTCTTCCAGACATATTAAAATACTTCTATTAGTAACAATAATGAAAATAGAAAAGTTCTTATTTCCCTATTGGCCAAGAAGTTATAATGAACAGCTTGAAGAGCAGGATGTTGCTAATGTAAACAAAGATGAAAATGAATAGAGTAGAGTAGAATAGAAGTAGAATAACAGAGTTCAAAGGGACTTTGGGGGTCTTCTAGTCCAACCTCCTGCAGGAGACCATGTACAGGTAGTCTTCAACTTACAACAGTTCGATTAGTGACCGTTCAAAGTTACAACAGCTCTGACCATTTTTCACACTGATGACCATTGCAACATCCTCATAATCACATGATCAAAATTCAGGTGCTTCGCAACCGACTCATATTTATGACAATGTCCTGGGGTCATGTGATCACCTTTTGTGATCTTCTGATAAGCAAAATCAATGGGGAAGCCAGATTCACCTAACAACTGTGTTGCCAGTTTAACAACTGCAGCGATTCATTTAACAACTGTGGCAAGAAAGGTTGTGAAATGGGACAAAATCTACTTAACAGATATCTCATTTAGCAATGGAAATTTTGAGCTCATAAATTAAGGACTACCTGTACCATTTCAGTAAAGATACAGAGATAGATACAGAAGTTCCTATATTTCTTTGTAGCTGACTATTGTGGAATTATAGATCATAGCCATAAGCATCTTAAGGACTCCAGAGGTCTAAACCATAATCTTAATTGATTACAGCATATACTCCTTGGAATGAGTATGCCATTCATCTAGAATGAATGGCAAGTCCCTAGGATGAAATTTACATTAAGATTTATGGTCTTTCCCAACTTTCCTCTAACCAAGAACGTAACATACCCTGGAAACATCAGCCAGCATACAAATTTAATAAATTACCATTGTCATTATCATAATCTATACTGTTTCCTCATAACATCGCCTTTTTCATTTGAAGATTTGGAGGGGAAATCTAGCAACTCAACAGGAATTGATGAAATTTCTGCTCCCAAACCTCAATTTGGATAACACAAAGACAGCAACTTTTTCACAGGCATAATTCATCTTTCTCAATATTTGTTAATGCTCGTCTTTCCTGATTTTAATTTCAAGTAAAGATTTGTAAAGTTAAAAAAGAGAGGAAACAGTCTACTGCTTGGTAAAGCATCAACTTCTAACCAACATTTTATTTATTTAGAATGTTCCTGTGCTCCAATTAGAATGTCCCAGAATAAAACGGTCACTTGCAAATCTGGAAAGAGGAAATAGAGAACAAAGGGGAAATGTTTGAATTTATGTCTTTAAAATGGATGCATTTCTGTAAATGGGTTTGCCACCTACACTGCTGTGCATGAAGTGGTGACATGAGGGACATTAGTGTGCTGGGAATGGTGGAGGGAATGTCCATGAAGAAGAGGAAGAAGCTAAAGAGGTTTGGTGAGTGCTGGGTGCACCATATGCAGCACAGACTGTTGACAAAAGATAGGTTAGAGTGGCTTGACTGAAGAATATCCATAGGAAGAGGTTTGGAATGAGATCATTGTCAAAGAACTTGGCAGTGGCTGCAGTAATAGCATCTGGAAAAGGTGGTGGTCAGCGTGTCTCAGTTGCAGCATTAGAAGCCACATGACAGATTGGGGGGAAGATGGAAATGCGGGAAACAGCTTATATCTCTGGCAAATCTTACAGAAGCCCAGAGCACCTGCTAGCCTTGGAAAAAGCCAGCATTGGCAAGACTTAGAAAGGAGATGCAGTGACCTGGCAGAAACTAAATATCCAATGCAAAATCTGAAGTATAGCAGCAAGCTAGAGTTAGATGATTCGAGAATTGGTGCAGCATTATGATTGCTTCAATTTGCAGAAGTGTAACTATTAATTGACTTGATGAGTCAACTGGATCTCCAGTTGCTCTGAAAACTGGGGGAAAACCCCCACTGTGTATTAAAAGGACCTGACTTGGCTCACCCTTTTGTGTTACATTCCTCAAACACTGTTTTGGGAACATTCAGAGACATGAAAGACCTTCTTGTGATATCCAGACAATAGAATGACACCACACCTGTGAAGCAGGCAGTTAAAATTCTGGAAGTCTAATTGTAGGTTCAGTAATTTGCTGTGGTAATGGATCATCAAATGTTGATTTAGTTTCAGAAGCTTTTTGAACACTGTCAGAAAAACTGTAGAATGGCCAACATGTTTTGATGCAGCCTTCCAGTGACGTTTTAGAAAGCCTCAGAAACGTTGTGACAATGGTCTGTGTTATTTGAAGAATGGTGTGAGGAACCTTGGGAAGAAGGCCTAACCCAGCCAGCATCAGCCTTACATAGGACCAGGCTGGATACATCTCACCAGCAATAGGAGAAAAATAGCAAAGTATTGGTAGGCAGCAAGATAGCAGGGTGAGTGGAGTGTAGGGCAGTGAGGGTGGAAGGAATGGTTGGGGTTTTGTCCTTTGCTCATAAAGGATGAGACTGCTCAGTGGCCCTGGGGCTGAAGTAGAAGCCTGGGGTTGGTGGTGGCTGGATGAAACTATGCAAAGTCTTAGGCCTCTACTTCAGCTCCAGTACTGCCACTGCTGCTGAGGAGTGCCACTCAGCAGGATAATAAAAAGACAGGGATGGGGAGGGGAGCAGTTAAAGAGCTCTGGCAGTTGTAAGTGTGGGCGGGTTGCCAAGTGCCTGCATTTTGATCAGGTGACTATGGAGGCACTGCATAGACTATGGAGCTGTAACTTCAAGGACAAGGCATACATTCATTTCATTCAGTTGCAACTTCATACAGTTGCTGAACAAATTTGGTCACAACTCCAGCCTGTAATGGTACAGGTAGTCCTTGAGTTATGAATGTAATAGAGACTTCCCATTCCATTCGCAACCCAAGGATTCAAGGGAGTGAATCTCGTACCTTGAATGGGATCATTCCCTCCTTTTGCCCATACATTCGCTAATTGAACGTGAGGTTTGTTAAGTGCACACGAGGTAATGACCTTACCCCTTTCCTAAGAGGTCTGTAAGGGGCGCGCATAAGTGCACAATCATGCTTATTGTCCCTGTCCTATTGTCCCCAGTTATTTATATCTATTTCCTGTATTCTTACTCATGTTTATACTTATACCTATTATCTTGTAAGCGATTGACAAATCAAATAAATAAATAAAATAAAATAAATTTCATGGTGGGGAAGGCCATGGAGGGGGTCTAGTGATGGAACAGGCCACCTGGCTAAGACCACCCACTCCTTGACCCACTAAAATATTTCCCCTCAGGAGCTCCCCGGCCTGCAACATGCCAGGGGAGGCCCGCAGAGGCTCAAATGGAGCTTCTGAGGGGTGGATCTGCCCCTTGGAAGCTCCATTTTGGCCTGCAATGTGCAAGACGAATGTTGCAGAGCCCCTATGGTTGTTTGTAAGGGCAAACAACTGCCTTGGTGTTGCCATAGTTTTGGGACTCATTTGTAAACACTAGGGGGTGCTTACCGCGTAACTTCGAACGTTTGCTAAGTGAACGCTCGTAATCCAGGGATTACCTGTACTTCCTGTGACTTCTTATGAAAGTGAAAGTTGGGCATTGAAGAAGCAGGATAGGAAGAGTATTGTGTTGGAGGAGACTCATGAGAATACCAAGGACAGCCAAGAAATAAAACAAATGAATCACCAAACAAATCAATCCAGAATTCTCACTCAAGGTGCAAATGACCAGGCTCAAATTATCCTACTTTGAACCCATTATGCAAAGATCTAGCTTCCTAAAGAAAGCTGTAATTCTAGGAAAGATGGAAGGAAAGAGAAGGAGGATAGCTAGCAGCAAGGAGGATGGACTCAGTTATAGTACTATGCAACAATGGAAAACCTATCAGATTAGGAATAGATCATCATGGAGAAACTCTATTTGGTTGTTAAGAGTCAAGACTGACTTGGTGGCAATCAATCAATCAATCAATCAATCAATCAAGCTGCAGTTCATGAAACTTCATGAGGCCAATAGTAGACAGTCTAAGGTTAAAGTTTTTGGGGTTTGGGGAAGAAACCACAGAGTCAGGTAGAGTATTCCAAACATTGACTGTTGCTGAAGTCGTATTTTCTGCAGTCAAGTTTGGTGCGGTTAACCTTGAGTTTGTATCTATTGTGTGCTCTTGTATTGTTATGATTGAAGATGAAGTATTCATTTGCAGGTAGGACATTGCAATGTATGATTTTATATACTATATTTAGATCGGACCGGAGGTGGCGTAGTTCTAGGTTTTCTAGGTCTAGAGTTTCAAGTCTGGTGGCATAAGGTATTCTGCAATGAGTAGAGGAGTATTTCTGGACTTTTTCAATTGTGTTAATATCAGATACATGATATGGGTTCCAGACTGATGAGCTGTATTCAAGTATAGGTCTAGCAAATGTTTTGTATGCTCTAGTTAGTAGTGTGATATTACCAGAGAAGAAGCTACGTAGGATTAGATTAACAACTCTTAATCCCTTTTTGGCTATGTAGTTACAGTGGGATCTAGCACTTATATCATTAGAGATGAGTACTCCAAGATCCTTGACAGAGTTTGTATCTTCAACAAGGTCTTGACTATTTAGCTTGTATTTTATTTTCTGAATTTTTTTGCCAATATGTAAGACAGAACATTTATTTGTTGAGATTTGAAGTTGCCATTTGTTTGACCATTCTGATACATAGTCGAGGTCTTTTTGAAGGGTAGCAGTATTGTCTGTGGTATTGAATAGCTTTACATCATCAGCAAAGAGAACGCAGTTGCTCTTGATATGATCACAGATGTCATTTAGTTAGAGTATGAAGAGAGTTGGTCCTAGAACGCTGCCTTGGGGGACACCACTGTTGACAGGTACAGAATCTCAACATGCAAACTATGTCCATTGTTGCTTTCCTACTCCTGTCTTGAGATTGAGACTCACAAAGAGATCCAGGAGAACCTTTCAGATGACCAGAATTTCCATTGTGCTTAGGTCAAAAGATTTGCCAAATAATAACATTCTTGTCTGGATGAGGCATTTTCCTGAAATAATTCTCAGTATATAGTACACTTTGGTGCTTCTTATGTTGATTTATCTGTTTCTTCTCCCCCCCACCAAAAAAACCTCCTGAACTTGGAAGTTCAGGAGCCCCTTCAGGAATATTCAGTTTCAAAAGCAAACAGCCAACAAGGATACAATGCTGACAGATGAACTGCAACAAAGTTTTGGTTGTAGAGCTGGCTTATTGTCTTGGTCTTAATTACTTTGTGATCTCAATGATGGAATTGATTGCATAGGCTTCTGGTTAGTTTGGTCTTGAACTCCTTGTGTTTTATACTCATGATCTAAATTCTGCTGGCAATGACATTTGAGCCTTTTGCATCTTTACTGAACAATAACTTATAAAAGGGAAGCAGGAGAAAAATCATAATTGAAAATGTACTAGTCATAGTTGTGTTGGAAACTTAAACTGCCTTTGGGGAGTTAGTGGGTGGCAAATACAGCCTGACCAGACTGTCTTTCAGAAAATGGTCATTTTGTGACTGACCATTTTTGCAACTTTTCTGTTGACGGGCAATCCCTCAATCACTCAAAACACTCACAACAGATGTAGAATTCAACAGCAACCCTATAGCTCAAAAAGGTTGGAGACTCTACCATAGGTAACATGGCCTCTTGGCACAGATTTCATAAGAGGAGGGAGAAATCTTCACACAGGGTTACTTATAGTGCAATATGTTTCACCCTTGCCATACAGTATATAGTTAACCACTGTATACACATGCAGTAGACTTGTATTGTATCTCTCTATCTCATTCTCTGCAACACTATAGTTCGACAGGTATGTATCTCTTCACTCATTATGCCAAATTAAGTCTAGTGTTTATTTTCCATTGTGACTTGTACTATAGCTCACTGAAATCTTTTATTCTATGTCAGGATAAATGCTGTGCCCAAATATTTGTTTAGAGTTACTAAATGAAAGAATGCAATAGATAATAACCATCTGCAGAGCACTATGTTGCATTTCAGAGTCATTCATCTTAGGATAATTACTTTGTTGCAGCAAAGGAACCCTCTGTAAATAAGGGCTTTCAGAGAATAGAATGTTCTGCTTTTAGAGAATAGAACATCTGCCAACCTTTATTTTGTCATCTTAGTTGGTTGTTTTCTCTTTTGAGTGGCGACCAACTGCTGAATTCTAATACAGACTGAGAGCCTCTGGGTGAAAAGATCACAAACCCTCTTTAACTTGGCTGTCTCTCTATGGTTATAAACTACACACATTGTATTGTTGCTTAAAGAAGTGAGCAGATTCTGGTTTAGTCTTAAAAAAAGATATACTAAAGACACTTTCAAGTAGCAAGATTAATATGCATTTCTTCCATTCTTGAGTCAACCAGGAAAGGCATATCAGCATAAATCGCACTGTTTCCACAGATTACTCACTCAATTGAGCTTCATGTGTCTCTGGAATAAGGCTGGCACATTGTACCGACCTTACAGCTTTAATAAGGAAATGTTTCAAAGCAGTGATTGGTTGATTCCTTGACTACTTTTTTATTTTGTCTCTTTATCCAGCACTATCTGCCATTAGAAAAACAGCCATCAATTTGTCTTCATAACATGGCAGGGCAGGGTTGAGGCTCCCTGGGCACATGCTTGAAATGGAAAGTTTAATTAACCATGTTCTGACTGAATTTAGAGTTACTGGAATTTCTGATTAGGGAACGCCAGTCTTTCAGAAGATCAATATTCCCATGTCCAGAAATATCTTTCTAACAAGTTGATGGGGTGGAAGAGGAAATGAGCTTACAAGTACACCAGCACCTCCTGCTTTATCTCTATTGATTTGTTAGATATTAATAAATAACTACTGCTAGTACTAGAAATAAATATCTAGTGCTAGTACTATTTCCAGAAGAAATAGCCTGACTAACAAGTTGATGGGGTTAAGAAAGATAGAGGACGGAGCAGGAGTGAATTTGCAGGCACATAATCAGAGCTTCCTTCAGCTTCATTCCATGTACTTTGTTTGCCTAACAGGCAAGATTTTTATTTATTTACAAATTATAAGGATGGTGGTCTTCCAGAAGATCAATAATCTCCTGTTCGAAAGAGAGGGGGGGGGGGGGGGGGGGATCATTTTTTTTCTCCCCCAATTCTGCTTCTAGGGATTGAGGGGGGGGGGGGGCTTATGGGAAATGTTACAGTATTTCTCCCAAAGTCCAAAAGATGTTGAAAAGTGATGCTCGTTGACAGGTATGCCTTAGGAAGTTTCGTACACTTCTGTCTTTCCCAGGTGCTTGTTATATTCATTGATTTTTTTTTATTTTTCAATAATCTTCAAGTTTGGGGTCTATGAAGGCAATTCTAAATGATTTTCTCTCCCCCCACCCCGTACTTAATTTGGAAGCATGTTTCTAAGATATCCATCCTTCTTTCGGATTCTGTTTCTAAACACCTGCAATGTTGATTTGCAGCCAAATGATATTTGTATTTGAAGGCATTCAGTCTCCAGCTTGTTATCATTTTTTCTAAGGCTATATAATAGTAAAATGCAATTTGTGCAAATATATTGTATTTAACTTTGTACTTTGTTAGGAACTGTGTGCATGCATGCTGGAATTTGCACTGTGTTCAGTGGGTACCAGCAAGTATATTGCAGTAGATACTTCTACATACTATGCTATATGTTGCATACTATAGCTATTGTATATATACTGCAGTGGTATTTCTGAAATAGTTTGTTTTTAATCTGTGAATTTGTTAAAAATAAGGAATTAAATTAAAAAAACAAGCGAGCATTTTTATTTCATGAGAATTAGAACTGTATTCAGTAGCAAAGCAATAGTTCTTAGACTTATAACCACTTCATAGTGCTTCACAGCACTCTCTAAGTGGTTTATAGAGTCAGCATAGCGCCTCCAACATTCTCGGCTCCCATTTTACTGACCTCAGAAGATGGAAGGCTGAGTCAACCTTGAGCCATCAGGATTGAACTCTTGGCAGCGGACAGTCAGCCTGCAATAATGCCTCCTAATCACTGCACCACCAGGGCTCCAAACCATATTAACATATCCAAGAACATATCAAGATCAATTGTATTTCATTTAGCTTTTCTCTGCAAATGTGATTGTTGTAAAAATGTAGAGAAATCACTACAGTACATTGTTTCTGAGATGTTGCAAACAACATATCTTTTAAGGTTCATAGATGGCTGATTCTAACTCTCTACCCACAATTCTGCTGTCTTTCCTATTACAGACCAGATGATGTATTGCTACAACGTACACATGATGAATCTGTTCTTTTGCACTGCTTCCTTTGGCCAGTGGTCACATTCCTGGTTGGAATCCTAATTGTGGTCTTGACCATCTGTGCAAAGAGCTTGGCTGTCAAGGCAGAAACTATGAAGAAGAAGAAGCATTTCTAAATGGAGGACACCGTTCAAGACAAGATGAGGGAATGCCAAATGTGACTGACTATCATTTCTCTGGTGTTCCCAGCAATGCCCATTCCCAGTGTATTGCCAACTGCTGGTCTTGCTGATGCCTAGGTGACCATGCTGTGACATGTTAACTAGCTGTTTCTGCCATTATCAAAGCAAGTGTGTTTTTTTCCACTAAATGATCCTAAGGTGCATCAAACCTTCATTCAATGAAATCAAAGTCTCTGATGGAATGGAGGACAAAGTGTGAAAACCCAAATTGTGGTTGACTTCATCTTAGTAAATTTATCTTTCTTAATGCTATTATTTAGTCTTGAATATTTATTACTTCCTTTCTCATAGACTGTATTTCTCAAATATTAAAAAGTGTTTGTTTTTATTAGCATGTGTCTTTTGTGGACTGATTTGCTTTAGGGTCAAAAACAAAATATCACACAATATCAGTCTTACTGAGTATTCTTTAAAATTAACCATTTAAAACTCAGAATATAGAAAAATTATTTTGGGAATTGAAATTTGATTTTTGGGAATGATTCATGTTCTTTTTTTGCTGCCACATTTTCCTTCATATGTATTTCTCTGTATGATGAAAATTGTCTATTGCGAGTTCATATTTCTTATCAGCTCTTTTCCTAATTGTTACTCAAAAAGTAACAGGAGGAGATTCTAGGACCCTAACTAGTTTTTATTTTTGCAACTATGGCATAAGTAGAGCAGAAAGTTAGCAGCTGGCAATTAGAAGCTTCCAGCCATATATTTTTGTTCTATTTTTCCAAGGTTCTAATTTTTATTCATTTTCCTGCCTGTGTCCCCCGGCTGACCAAGAGTTAGTTATTTTTCAGTGGAAAGAGTGGTTGATATCAGTGCATTATTAATTGTAATGAAGGTATCTGATCCCTTTACTCTTTACTTCTGACTTTGATCTTTTAGTTCCTCATATGACTGTTAGAAGTTCTGTCACAAAACAGAGATAACACTCATGTTCAAGAGACTACAGTGAATCCTCATGTATTTTTTAAAATTTATATGATCCTAAATGCTGTTGGTTCAAGTTTATTTCACTTGTTACATTACCCTTGCCATGCTCCCAAGAGTAACATTTTCTGCCAAGACTCACTAGATTGCAAAGCCAAATATTATTGTTACTACTATTGCCTTATCTTTATCTTCATCCTCATCATCTAGTATTTTGTAAGAATTGTTACATACTGATATGAAAAATAATGACAAAAATGGACTACAAATGGTTCTGATGTATTTCAATTCTACTGGAATTCTCTCCTGGAAAATAGAGTCAAGCATGCTCCATGCAACTGTTGTTTCTTTGGAGTTGATTTCCTGCTTGCTATGATGATCTTCTGGATGGCAGGAGTTCCATTTGGAAATTCAACTTAATTTTTGGAGGCTAAGAGTCCTGTAGAATTGGATATAGCACATTTCTTTCCTGAGTGGGTGAGATATGGCTTTGCCCATAAATGAAGCATGCTACCAGTGCAGAAGCCTGTGACCCCTCCCCACATACCAAGGACACATGCCCTTCCCACAGCCAAGAAAGCCATTTCTCTGTGGGGAGGGAAATGGATGTTGAAATAGGATCCAATTTGGGTTGGTCACCAGGAACAGAGGTTTTGTCTTCCAAGCTTTGGATCCTGCAACATTATACTGGGACACGTATATTCACTTTCATTAATGATGTTGAAATATTCCATAATGAAAACTATTCACACCCCAAGGAAACCATAATATTGTATTAATCAACTAAATGTGTTTCTGTCTTTTAATGACAGTTATACAGATAGTCCTCAACTTAAGACCACAATTGAGCCCAAATTTTCTGTTGCTAGGTGAGGCATTTGTTAACTGAGTTTTACCTCATGACTTTTCTTGCCAGAGTTGTTAAGTGAATTTAACAATTGTTGTTAAGTTAGTCACAGGATTGTTAAGTGAATCTGGCTTCCCCATTGACTTTACTTGGCAGAAGATCGCAAAAGGTGATCACACGACCTCAGTACACAACAATTGTCATAAATATGAACCAGCTGTCAAATAGTCGATTTTGATCATGTGACAACAGGGATGCTGCAATGGTTGTAAGTGCAATAGTCATTAAGTCCCTTTTTTCAATGCCTTATAACTTTGGTCATCAGATTAATTGTAAGTCAAGGACTGACTGTATTGTTGCTATCAAGACTTATTCCTATATTCCTGTTGTTCTGTGGCTTTGGTAACCAAGCATTGTTCACACTCTATCCTGGAGGTTTTCAGGAAGAGACTGGACAGCCATTTGTCCAGAATGAACCCAAAGACTTCCAAGGTTCTAATTTTCTGTTCTGTTCCAGGACTTGGCACTGTTACATAGACAAAAAGAAAAAATTACCAGTTTCTAGTCATTTTACCAGTTTACTGAAATTATGACAAAAATTCTTTTTCCTTTGGACATAACTGTGTAGATGAAAGTATTATATCCAACTGGTTTGTTATCTATCAGTCTATTTATTATCTATCTATCTATCTATCTATCTATCTATCTATCTATCTATCTATCATCTATTTTTCTGAAATGAGGTGAGGGTGCTTTGACTACTCCACTAAGTATTTTATTTATTGTTTTTAGTTAGTAATATATAAATCCTTTTTTTATTCAATCTCTATTAAGAGATCCACTGTCTCTCAGAAATTCAGTGGACCAGTTCTGCCCTCAGGAACCTGGATAGACTGGCTTCTTGGAGATCAGGTAGAGTAGTTCCACAATAGCCCACTGGAGCAGAGATGATATTCAGCGGGTTCTGACCAGTGGTGGGATTCAATTTTTTTTTACTACCGGTTCCTGCTGAATACCACCTCTGGTTCTGACCAGTTCTGGAGAACCGGTAGTGGAAATTTTGAGTAGTTCGGAGAACTGGCAAATACCTCTGACTGAAGATTTTACAGTATCCTTCTCCTGCCACACCCACCAAGCCACGCCAACAGAACCGGAGGTAAAAAAAATTGAATCCCACCACTGCACTGGAGACCAGGTAGACCAGTCCCCCAATCAGCTGCTGGAGGATTGTCAGCCATGGTCAAACCTTCAGGAAGTCAGAAGTTGCTCCTGCTCCCACTGCTTTTTTTTTGTCCTGACCTTGGTCATTCTATTTCTCTGTTTTGGTAAAGAAATATCTCTGAAACAATGACCCAATAGATCGTGAGCTGTCAAGCTGTTAGTACAAAGGAGAATAGGCCATTTTGAGTTTCCATTTCAAGTAACATAATATGTAGGACAGTTCCAAATGCTTTATGAAACATAATTTTAATGTGTTATGTCTATAGACTACAGCAGTTTAACAATTTTGTGATATTGATGAAGAAAGAGAAGCATTGTCACGTTTTGTATGAGGATCTCCTTGGGAAACAAATTCTTGAGCACTTGTGAGGAGCACTAGACAAATCTTGTATTCATGAATCAGATGGTCTCCTGGTCTGTTTATTACAATTTTTTAAAATCACTTTTCCATTTTTCTCAGTCCAACATTTTGGATCATTGAATCAAAAGGAAATATGATAATTATTCCAAAGTGCCTAAAAGCAATGCTATTGATTGGATTGTCTGTTGAATCCATTATTGTTGACATACCTATTAAATGATTTCTTTTTTGAATTTGTTATTTCTGGTTCCTAAGTAAAAGATGATATCCTTTGAAAGGTGCTTTTATTGCATATTTTTCAAATATAACCTGCTGAGCATATATCTCATCTTAGGCACAGCAGACTGTTTTGATTTTATTCAATATTTATACTGCCTTTACTTTGAAGAATTTTGCTTCACTAAACTCTGTCATACTCAGTTTTATTAAAGGACATGAATTCCCTTTCATGTGTGGCAATTAGATTTTTATTTGTTAAGAAATCTGCTTCCTCTTTGCTTTATTCAATAAATTCAACACAAGGAATCATTAGAACATGTATGTACATATCTTTCCTTAAATTCTATTAATGGTGTTCTGAGTCTAACTGAAAGAGGCCTGTAATTCAAATTGGAGCTTTATCATTTATAAAAGATCCCACTTTAGAGGATGAATCAAAATCAAGATGTAGTGGATATGTATTCTCTAGTGTTTGAGGGCTACAGTTATATTTTCTAAATTTTCTCAGCTAAAAAAGAAAACCAAACAGTGGAGTTGAGAGTCCATCAAGAATGTGAATTTACATTCTGTTAAGTCTAACTTGGAGTGAATCTGCAATCTGTCGTGTGATTTCTCAAATATCTATTTCCTCTGCAAAACAGGCTTTTGTATTTCAGCTTGAGTCACAGGGTTCTTGAAGGTTTATTTACATTTCTTTGATATTTTAAGCTTTGTTTTCTTTTTTAAGTGAGAGAAGGTGTTACTATTGTTGTTCTTGGTTCCTTCCTACCTGCCCAAACTTCACAGTTTGAAGACAAGAAGGAAAATCATGTTTCCTCATCAGATTTATTGGAGAAGTGGAAAAACAGGGAAAACAAAATTTTTATCAGTGAAAATTGAAATTCTCTTTAAAATAAAGCTCAAAAACTTACTCTTTATTAAATGACAATTATTTAAAAAAACACTATTTTTTTTGGTGTGGTATAAATCTTAGTATTTCTATTAAAGAAAAAGAGTTGGGAAAATGGAAGAAAGCTACAGATGAAAGATGGTGATCATAGATCCTTTCCACTGCTAGGAAACATCCATGCAAGAGGCAGAAATAAAACAAAGGTTTATGTGCAAGAAGCACCTTACTTCTATTGAAGTAAAACTAAAATAATGGTGACTTGAACACAACCGGTTGATCTTAATGATATCTAAAACAATGAGCCTGGTTATATCAGTTTTAGTAACTGGGATGAGAATGGTTATGATACAGAGAGAAAAAGTAAGTGTAGAAATGAGTGGAAACTATGGCAGTTGCCATATTTTTGTTGAAAAATGAGATTGGCATTGTGGAACCAAGAAAGTTTGGTAAACTGTGGGGGCAGACATGAGTATTTCTTAAGACATTAACTTTAAAGTATGAAAATGATTGGTTATTGTGCTTAAAAGGGAAGGTTTTCACAATATATGACATGAGAGGAGCCCCTCCCATATGTGAGACAGGATCAGATGCTCAGTGAAAGTTTAGTGTAGCAGAGACATGACTGAAGACCACATAGCAAACACTTCCCTTTTCACATTTTATTTCCTTTAAAACAAAGGCAGAATGTATGCAGATTGCATCTGAACCTCTGATAAAGGATTGCAATCTACAATATGTGTGTGTACAATGTGCATTTATGTATGTTAGCAAGGAGCAGTCTTTTGCTTTAGGATCTCCACTTAGCTCTGAAAGGATATCGTAAGTAGTTTAGTTATAAAGATAACATGACATTATTTTCATTCTGATTGTGTTTTTTTTTTCATCTCTGATATTTATTTTCTCCACGCAGGCCCATCAACTGTAGTTCCTTAGGTAATAGACTAATATTATTTACAGTCTGATCAAAATCTTCATTTTCCATTTCCATTTTATTTTTCTATCGCTGGTTAAAAAAAAGGCATTACCACAAGTTTCCCTGGAAATCATAATGAAAAAGCAGGCAGTAAAAGATCTAAAAAGACTTCCCTTGGGGGCAGGGGTAAGAAATTCATGGTGATGGCAGGGAGCTATCAATCCTTCAAGATTAGCCCAGTAAGGAAACAAAAATCATCAGCACCACAGGAATTCTACTCTCTCTCTCTTTTTTTTTTGTATAAAATACTGCAACAGAATCTTGAAAGCCTGATAGTTTTTCTTATTCTCTCTTCTTATGACAAAAACAATGAAAGCAGGGAGGTTTTAAGTTTCTTCCTCACTTCCTCCTGCTTTTTTGGATTAAGGTAATATTTTTGTTACATCACTTGTAGAACTTCTTCAAGGATTTACCATACTCCTATAAAGGACAACTACCTACCATACACCACAGAAGGAATTGCAGTTAGGGTGTGTTAACCCAGAGAGAGGTTTGAGACGTGTGCAGTTTTAAAATGCAACAAATAACTTCATGTAAATTACCATCTATTCCTATTTTCTGCTTTTCTCTTCCCACTGTCCAAACAGAATATATGGAGATATTCCAATACACTGGAGAGATTTAAATTTCTGAAAAAAATATTTCACAGCAGAACAACTAGTATCATTGATGCATTCTCAAATGAAAGGATTGACTGTTCCTGCATGAGTAATACATCTGGAGCAAAGCTCCTGGTTGGCCTGAAGCTATTGATAAATCTTTGTTTCTGTCTTTGTAGAGGTTAATGCAGCTTTCCATTCTTCATAATTCTTTTACTTAGTTGAATATTTTTGTCTTTGATCCAGCTTTTCAACAGTGCTTAAATACCAACTGTTAAGAACATTAATTTTTTTTTTACATTTATAGAACCAACAGCTTGTATTAGTTGGTTATTTCTCATACCAGCCTACAAAAGACAAAAGAAGAAAAAAGGCTGTCACTTTTACAATGACAAGTTCTACAAAGAAAAATATAAAATAGCGGCTGAGATTTCTCAAATACCCACTTGAGCTGTGTTTCAAGAAATTAAATGGACTTCACAAAATTAACTTTGGCAATAGCTACATTATTCTTCAAAGTATCGTGCAATGAGTACATGCTGAAAATTGAAGCACACAGCTGAAGGGTGATTACTGAAGTAGCACAAAATGCATCTGTATTATGAAAGCAAGATTTTTCTTAATTTACTATTTAAACAATTGGGAGAAAATGCTTTTCTGATTTCATCACTTTTTGTAGGTCAGATAAGAGGAAGAGCTTTCAGTGGTAAATCTAAAGACATTAAATTTCAAGGATTCTGAAGGGGTTGCCATTTAAGCTGCCTCTCAGAAATATCTTCTAATTGCAGGTGGAGGTTTTAAGGAAGAGATTGGGCAACTCTTTGTCTGAAATGGTGTACGGTCTCCTGCTTAGCAGTGGGTTGGATTAGAAGACCTTCAAGGCAGAGGTGGTTTTCAGCAGGTTCTGACTAGTTCTGGAGAACCAGTAGCGGAAATTTTGAGTAGTCCAGAGAACTGGCAAATACCACCTCTGACTGGCCCCGTCCCCATCTATTCTCTGCCTCCCAAGTCCCAGCTGATTGGCTGGGTCTTCTTTTGTTGCCCTGTACAGGAGAATGGAGCTGGAAATCAAGTTAGCGGGGTGGGGAGGTAATGCGGTAATCTTCCCCTGGAGTGGGGAGGGAATGACGATTTTGCAGTATAGCTTTCCCCTGCCACACCCACCAAGCCACACCCACCAAGCCAAGCCACGCCCACCAAGCCATGCCCACAGAAGCAGTAGTAAAATTTTTTGAATCCCACCACTGCTTCAAGGTCCCTCCCAACTCTTTTATTCTGTTATTTGCAAGCATACAATGTTTATTCAGAGACATTTCACTGTCTAGTGAAGATCTCAAATATCAGCAAATTCTGATAATCAGTTATTATCCCTCAAATTTATCATAATGCTGGCACTGACTGTGCTAAAATGGCATTGAATACTATGCTCAGAATGTAAGGAAATATAATTTTCATTATGTGAATGCTTTATGAAATTGAGATCGAAAAATTGTTGTTTCTTTGTTCTTCATTATCAGCCCAGACAAAAGAATGACTAGAAAAGAAGCAAATAATAATAAGAAATTTGAACATATCTGCATACCAGACAAGGACATTATGGAGGGACAGTCAAAGAAGTTGATAGCTGACTTTTTTTTGGTATCACATATGTATTGCATATAAAAAGGGATGGATTTTTAATTGCATAACCACCATCCTGACATTTATGAGCCTGTGGATGACACTGACATCGATAATCTTCTAGAGTTGCTGAGAATTGGTTGGCCGATACATTTAATATATTATTATTGTTATTACATATTCAGAAAAAAATGAAAGCTAGAAATATCAGGTGAATGAATGTACTCAAAAGTAAGGAAGTTCCTTTTATCATAAAGTAATGTTTGGAAAGTATAATGCCTTAACCACTACACTTCCATGCCACTACACATCATGCCAGAAACTGGGAAACCATGAGTTCTAGTCCCACAATAAGTTAGAAAGCCATTAGTGAACTTAGACCAGTCACTTTCTCTTAGCCCTAGAAAGGAGGCAACAGCAAACGACAACTAAAATAACCTCCTAAAGAAAACTGCAGGGATTTGTCCAGGCAGTCTTCAAGAATTGGACATGAATGAACTGAAAAAATTGAAAATGAAATGAAATGAAAAGGAAATAAATATTATATATTGAAAATCCTGAATGGCCATCAATAAGCTCAGATATCTGACATATCCTAATTTTATGATGTATATTTTCATTGCTTTTTGCAGCGAATCCAAGGTAAGAGGAAAAACAAATCTAATTAGACTTCCAAACTATATTAAGTTGGAAGGTGTGAAGGGATGCCAATGTGACTGAAAATCTGCACAATAAGCACAAGGAATGAGTTAGCAATTTAGGCAGGAAATAATGAATGTTTTCTTTGTTAGTATAACTCAGGGATGGGTTTGGAATTTCCCTGTCATACAAACAAGTAACTTAGATTATACTGCTCCTGTAATACTATTATGAACTTGATTTTTTAAAAAAGTGTCCTTCTCCTGCAAGTGAATCTATCAATTCCTGTAATTCCTCAAAACCTCTTAAAATAGACCAACTTTTGTTTCCCATATCTCCAATAATGCTAGTGAATTAATGTCTCATTTGCCAGAAATGTCACCTGCATGTGCTCTTTTACTATAGACATTCATGGGGGGGGGGGACGACAAGCGATTAAATGTGCATCATTTAATCGCAACTCAAACTGCATTACTTACAAACTTGCATCTGATGTAATGTAATGCATATTCCATTGTTTGGTCATTCCCCCATTTGTACTAGATGCCTAAGTCCTTAAGGGAGTTGAATGCATGAGAACCAAGCTGTTGCCCTCTGCAGTAGCTGAGTTAGCAAATAAACAGGCACAAATAATTTGAGAACTTTAAGAATATCTCTTTAGTGTGCATCAATTCCTTTGGTTGCATTAAAAGCAATTTACTTTAAGTTTTATTCCATTCAGAGAGATGTCCACACTAATAAAATGAAGAAAAAAATTATTCCATAAACAAAACTGGGTAGAAGCAAACCGTGTTTTTAAAAAACATACTGAACTATAGGAATGATGCTAAAAGAGGGGAGGAGGGAGAGGCTATCAGTTCCTTCAAACTAAGGTTCAGTTGTAACATTTGACTTTGAAAAGATAATATAGAAATCTGAAGCTGACTTCTCACATTACTTTTAAACAGACAATTCAGAAAGAAAAGTTAAACACAACGGTCTGTCATATCAATATCTATGAGACTGACATCTGCTTCATCTTCTTTAGGGAGACATTATGTTTCAATAGAGGAGAATATATGTAGCTTAGGGTTGAACAGTGTATCAGCCACCAAGTTCATAGGAATTAACCACATTTACTCACCATTCAACAGAGACAATTAAAAAAAAACTAAAAAGGAAACAAAAGACCAAACATCTCTTCATCCACAATCAATATATAGATAAACAGGGATTAACACCAGGGATTAACATCAGAAGCAACACCAGACAATCAATCAGTAACAATACCTTAATCAAGGAATTACTAACTCAGGTAAACAATCAAGTGGTAAAGAACAGCCTGACAAAGGACTACCAAGAAGAAAGCAACACCACATCAACATTAACAGGCAAGCTACAGTATATACACAGAGAACAAACTCCACACCCATCTAGCACTGAAGATATACTTAGCCAGGTGATGAAACATCTGTGAGAAAATAACAATGCTCAGAGAATATCACATTATGTTTCCTTTGAAATATGCTATTGGTATTTATGTGGTATTGACAAATCTGTAAGAAGCCCTTTCTCATTATCCGTTGTGTTTTATTGTGTTCTATTTAAAATTGGTTGACTTGGTTACAGAAGTAGAAACCAAGTATCTTGTCCAGTTGTAATCAAAATATTCATAAACATTAAATAAAACTGAAATGAAGTAGACAAAATGTGTGGTTCTTCCAGCACTCTTAAATTAGAATTGATATAAAAGAAGCTCCAGTTGTTGTCCAGTCTGTACAACCAGGAATAGAATAGAATAGAATTCTTTATTGGCCAAGTGTGATTGGACACACAAGGAATTTGTCTTTGGTGCATATGGTCTCAGTGTACATAAGGGGAAAAAAATGCATTCATCAAGGATCATAAGATACAACACTTAGTGATAGTCATAGGTTACTAATAAGCAATCAAATCATACTAGGAAACAAATAAAACAATATAAATTGTAAAGATACAAGCAACATGGTTATAGTCGTAAGTGGGAAGAGATAGGTACTTGGAAATGTTATTATAATCTAGTAGTAGAGGAATAATAGTTATTATAAAAATAATAATACTAAGGTAAAGTGTATAATTGTGTGTTGCATCAGTCATGTACATAATAATGTCACATGGCTCATCCCACAGGAAAACATTATTTACATTTGGTCCAAAATAGCCATTTGATAATGGAATTATAGGGAAAAATCAAATCACATTGCTTAAAATGCACTTTTACATGCAGGAATTTCAGAGGATTTGTCAGAGGATTTAGGGTCCTTCTTTGCCTTTGCTGTGCCAAATCTAAATTTAAAAATCAAGTATTCTCTCCTTTGAAAATAATCATGCCCCCAAAATAGGCTGTCCTGGGAGTTGAATCCACATATCTGAAGACTGCCAAGTTGAAAAACAACTGGTCTAGAGCATCCATAAACAGAAATGATGAAATTGGTGGGAAGAAGAATTGGAAATGGGCTAATCTAGCAGTCATTAATATCTTATTTCAAGAAATCTACCAATGTAATATATGATGTCTCTTCTTCAATGCCCTTCACTGAAGGACAAGGACTTCCATGAAATAAACACTCAAAGAGTAACACTAAATGCCATGCAGAAATTTTTGACAATCTTATCTTTATAAATATATGCCTATTTTAGTTTTATAATTTCCTATTTAGGAGCATGTCTTGCCATCTGCTTTCCAAAACACTTGAAATATTTGAATTACTGAGATAAGAAACAGGGGAAATCAATGAAGAATGAGATCTATATACTGTAGTAGCAATTATTCATGCCTGTTCCTAATCATGCACAAAAATATGCGATGTGCCTAGTTTCCTTAATCTACTTTCAGATAATTAACAAATAACTGAAAATAAAAAGTGTCTCCTAATTACCTGCCTCAAACAACTTCTGTTTTCACTTGTTTTTCTTAGATGCACATTTCCAGTTCCTTTCACTGACTTTGAGACTGGAATCTGTGCAATGAGTCATTGGAAACAGGTGAAATTCATTCCTTCGCCATGCGATTTCTCAGTGTTCAGTATATTGAAAGCAATGACATTATGCTAAGCCATTAAAATATTTCTACGATTAAAAGCCAGATAATGTGTTTCTTTAAAAGCTGATAAAGTTCTACTTTAATTATATTCTGTGGTATCCAAACTTTGAGGAAACAGATAAATATGTACAGTATGTAAAGATTACACCATGTTGGAAAGGAACAAAAGAAGGTTTGTTATTTTAAAAAATTGATTAAAAATATCTGCACAGAAGCCTTAAGGTGGTGGTACTCAACTTACAACTTACAACAGTTCAATTAGTGACCGTTTGAAGTTACAACAGCACTGAAAAAAGTGACTTATGACCATTTTTCACACTTACGACCATTGCAGCATCCCCATAGTCACATGATCAAAATCTGGTTCATATTCATGACGGTCGCAGTGTCCCGGGGTCCTGTGATCCCCTTTTGCAACTTTCTGACAAACAAATTCAACGGGGATGGCAGATTCACTTAGCAACCATGTTCCTAATGTAAATGGTCGCAGTAGTTCACTTAACAACTCTGGCAAGCAAGGTAATAAAATGGGGCAAAATTCACTTAACAAACATCTCACTTAACAACAGGAATTTTAGGTTCCATTGTGGTCGTAAGTCAAGTTCTACCTGTATTGAGACTATCATTTTAAAATAAGTGGAAAAGGGAATAAAAGTGCTACAGTATTTGGAGCCCATTGCTGATCATCCAACCTCAGAAAAGATGTGAATGCTTTTGAAAAGCCCCCAATTGTCATGATTGAACCTCATGTCATGACATCATTCCATCCTCCATCTTTTGTGAATCAAACAAACAAAGGCACATCATATGCGTTTTAAAGCACAGGCTAGTACTCGCTGTTTTTCCTTTTGTTACTTACAATAGAGATATATTTTTGTTATCCAGGAACTGTAACTTAGGTGCTAGGGCACTGGCTGAAGTCTGATTTTTTTTCTCCCTTTTTCTGCACTCTCCTGTTGGTTGATTAGATGGGCATGATTATTCCTAGTCTGTTGTCAATGTTTTGAGATTAAGAGGAGTATAGAGGATAGAACAGCTGGCATTAAAAAAACTTTGGAGGGTATAAGAAAGATAAAAACAAATG
Organism: Notechis scutatus; assembly: GCF_049901735.1. NCBI lineage: Eukaryota > Metazoa > Chordata > Lepidosauria > Squamata > Elapidae > Notechis > Notechis scutatus. Next base: position 37,358,806 of record NC_142014.1, read on the forward strand.
GGGTATACAGGGAGAATCGACAACATTAGATAGAATCCTATTAGGAATAGAGGATAAAGCAATTAAGAAAATTTATAAATACTTATTGGAATACAAAATGGAGGAGGAACAAGTGAAAAGTAATGGTAGTATGGGCAAAACATTTTGGTTACAATATTGAATTAGACAAATGACAAAAGTTATGGGAAAGGAACAGGAAACCAACCTTGGCCACTTCTTACAAAGAAAACCTATACAAAATGTTCTACAGATGGCACCTCCCACCAACAAGATTGGCAAAAATGAGTAGAAACGTATCACCACAATGTTGGAAATGAAAGACAATGTTAGGGATATACTATTCTATGTGGTGGTCATGCACCAAAGCAAAATAATTTTGGTGGCAGATTAAGAAATGGCTGGAAGAAATGGTTGGCCAAAAAATAGACCAGAATTGTTCCTATTGGGATTTATTGAAGGAAAATATAGCAACAGAATGATATATCTAATATATCAATTTTGGTCAAAATTGTTTTATGCCCAAAATTGAAAGAAAGTAAATATCCCCAATCAAAGTGAAATAATAAAGAAAATTTTGGTCTGTGCAGAGATGGACAGGCTAACACTGGAAATTAAAGATAAGGGCAAGACAGAATATTATAAAGTCTGGAACAAATTGTTGGCTCGAAAATTGACTCGAAAAAAGGAAGTCGGAACAAAGAAAAAAAATTGTGACACTTTATAAGATGGAAGGTGGAAAATCTTTAAGCTAAAGACAATGTAATATAGTGGATATAATGACTATGTAAAAAGAATGTGCAAGGAAATTAGGGATGTAAATTAAGGTTGTAAATAGGAAATTATATACATTTATACCACCAATTTAGTAATGTAAAATGAGGAAGAGATTAATTGTTATAAGTGATTTTATGTTATAGCATGTATGGCAAAATAACTGCCAGGAAAGTCATACTGTGTTCAATTGTTTTAAATGTTCATTCAATAAATTTTTTACTTAAAAAAAAAACCTTTGGAGGGACTGGAGAGTGGAAATAGTGCCAAATGAAAGTATACAAAAATTAGCATACTAAGTTAAGATTACACAAAAAAGATGTAGTGGGAATGTTAGGAATGTAAGTCACCTAACAGTTGGGTTGGAAATATATAAACCAGATAGACATTTAATACTGTCTCTTTAAGGGAATGCTAAAATTGTAATTGGGTGTGGTTTCTCAAACGGCCATAAGATGGAGCCAGAAATCTGGTTTCCCAGAGAGTGTTGCTAGTTGCTAGTTGGTTGATGTTCTGATGTTAGCTGTTTTTGGTTCCTGCATTTTCCCTATTGACTGTTACTAATCGTCGTCATTCTTGGATTGATGTGAGTCTATTACTGAACTGTTTTTGATACTGGACTTTGTTGTTGGATTATCCCTGGACTGAAAACTGACTGCTATAACCATGTATGACTTGGACTGTTTTTTGGACTTTGCTTAACCGTTTACTGGAAGTAAAACCTACATTTTACTATACAGTGTAGCTGTGTGCTGTGTGTGTGTTATTCAACATTACTCTCACTACGTCTCCCCATGTCTCCCGTTTATTTAAAATGGCAGATGACACAAAATTTGGGAAGCATAGCTATTAGTAAAATTAGAAATGGTCTACATAGGTTGAGAATTGAATACAGACATAAATGCAAAGTTCTCCTATCAGGAAAAAAAAGTTAAATGCACAGGCAGATGATTTGAGACACCTGATAATGTGTAAAAGGGATTTCAAGATTGTCATTGCTCATAAAGTAAACATGTCAGAAGTCCAATATAGTTACTAAAGGCAAAGCCAATTTTAGGGTGCATCAATACAAATATTGTATACTCCAAATCATAGTAAGAAAAACTTGGATTTGACAAATGTATAACATTCAACGAAAAGAAAAGAAACAGAACCAAAGGAAGTATACAAGTAAAAAAATGGAATCTTACATAATATTCACATATACAGGATGGTTACCAATATCTAGAAATACTCAAGCCAGCTAAAAATTTTCATGGTGAAATTAAAAAGAAAAACCAGTTTAGAATATTTAGAACAAGTGTGAAAACATCTAAAGTCAAAATTAAATAACAGAAATAGAATCAAAGCCATAAACCCCCAAGCAATCAGATATACTCCTGAAAGAATTAAACTGGACAGAGTTTGAATTGGAAAACCCCAAAATGATTGCATCAATGAAGTGATGGTAACTGATTACATTTAGCACCAAAAATAGAAAGTTGTAGTTTACTGCACTAAAACCCCTATGTGAATTAAAAGATTATATCAAGGCAAACAAAGAAAAAAAAAGCTCCTTGCTATTTATAGAATAATAATAATATTTTAAAAATTCTGAAAGTCACGAAAACAAAATATGGATATTTATAAAAATGAATAATTGGAAAATTAATTATAAAATAGAGAAGTAAAATATTACATAGCATTCCCCCCCCCCTTTCATTTAATTCTTGGAGACTGCCTAGACAAGTCCTATGCACTTAGGAAAGTTTATCAAAAGTAGCTTGCCTTTGCCTCCTTCTAAGGGCTGGAGGAGATTGACTGGCTCAAGATCACCCAGCTGGTTCTGTGTCTAGATGGGCCTAGAATTCATAGTTCCAGTTTCTAGCATGATGTTTTAACCACTGCAACAAACTGGTTCTTACATGACCCATACATGGACTAAAAATAAACTGGAGAAAAATCAGGAATTGGCAATGGTTACCAGCTGACCCTGTTAAGGATGAATCAAAAGAATTAATATTTGCAGTTCAAGAATAAACATTACAAAGAGATATAATGAAATGGAGGATTCAAAGCATACAAGACAGCAGCAAATGTAAACCTATGGTGCAACAAAGCTTCTCAGATACACAATTAATATCATGGTAGATCAGCTGTTGAATTTTCCAAATGTGGTGTAATTTCAAAGTCGTAGGAAATAATGATGCTTTACAAGAAGCATGTATACATGCATTCAGAGCTCATCATTGCTGTTTGGAATACAGCATATCAGAATCAATAATAATTAAAGAATAATGGAAAGGACCTTGGAGGTTTTTTAATCCAACCCCCTGTTTAAGCAGGAGTCCCTATTCCATTTTTGACAAAGATTGACCAGTGCCTTCCTAAAAGTCTCCATTGTTGGAGTACCCACAACTTCTGAAGGAAAGTTGTTCCACTGGTTGGTTGTTCTTACTGTCAGAAGTAGTATTTTTTGTAAATGTGGTAATATTGAGGGACAGCAGAATTGAGGAAAAGTTTACAAACTATAAAGATCAAAATGAATAATTATGGAAGAGATCTTACAGAGGTCATCTCTATAGTAATTGGAATATTAGCAGAGTAATAAACAGGTTGAACCATTTTTTATGATAACTAAATATTTCAGCTGTATCAACTGTGGTGACCAGGTTAAAATTATCTTACTTCAGACATATTATGTGAACACCTAGCTCTCTAGAGAAGGATCTTATACAGGGCTGTCAAAATCCCAGCCTGTGGGCCAGATATGTCACATGCTGGCCAAAGGGGAAAAAAGTCCCGATACATCATGTAACACTGCCATGATGAAGTGAGATTGACACACCTGATCTAATGCAATCAAGGAAATTGAAAAGGACCACCAGCAGACAGGTAATTGGACTCAATAACAGTGGCAGTGTGTGCACCCTTGGGTGTCTTGAAAGAACAGGTTAGGAATAGATCATTACAGAGAAAAATCTATCTATGCATTCATTAGAAATAAAAAATTACTTGATGGCACATAATCAACTGTGAATTTACAAACGTTATCTTGCTTGTCAGATAACTTAAAACATTATTTGGATAATTCTTAGATTTGTGGTTGGAACGTGCATTTCTAAATAACAGTCAAAGATGTGATTGAAACCTCCCATTTAGGAAGGAATGGGGACAAAGAAAAGTAGTGCCTACTGCTTCCAACTCTAGTAGACAGTCCTGAAGGATAATGTAATTGACAATATCAACAGCTGTAAGATGACGAAGGTTATGCCACCACTATCCAAGTTTCACTATATCTTCATCTAAGAAAATTAATGTAGGTTTAGATGTATGCCTCTGTTTACAATTGTTTGTAATAGATTTAGATTGTAATGGGTGTATTTCAAATTCCTTTTAATATCCCAATTGATAGAAGCATTAGATCTAAAAGGAATGTGGATCATTGCAGTCACTAAGCAAGACTTCATATCACTTTTCAATTAATTTGTCAATTAAACCTTAGAGACCACATGGATAGATTTTCTATGGATGCCAACCTTCCAAATCGTCCAATGTGCAAAATGCTGCTGTAATTCAGTCCATCCACCTTGATATGTTTACATTATTATAAAGCCTATAGTCAATGCATTCAAACAGAAGACTCTCTTTTCTAAAATAAAGTATAGCTGCACATTATAGTTTCTTAATTTATAAAAGAACTTCAGTTAGCCATTTTTATTTCAATAAAAATTAAACCAGGCATGTAAAAATATATTGTTCACAATCAGCTTCACACCACCTGCTACATTTATTATGTCTGGTTGGCAAAGTATTTTCCAGACTAGGATGAATAGAACTGAAAGTGAAAAATGTCATTTTAAAAATAAATTCCATTCTAAAAAGTCTCACGTGTAAACCATTACAGTGGGAAACAGTTCAGAATATCCATAACCCATCTTCCTCACAATTTTGTGCTGAATATGAGTGGTCTGAATATTAAAACCACATATATTAATTCTTGTTATGTGGTTTAAAGTGTTTGCAAATACTTGGTCTTTTAAGGATTTTAGTTTTGTTCCAATATATGCATCATCCTGTAATCTGCTTGGTCCAAAATGAGGAAAAGGTCATCTGAAATGTTATTTAGAGTGTAAATTTTATGGTGGGAATTGAATATTATATTTATATTCTTTTTTTTTTTTTTTTTTGGGAAATTGGGATAAGGACTGTGGGGGTTTGGTGGAATGCATTCCGAACCACAACCCCTCTCTTGTTGTAATTATTTTTTATTTTTCCACATTACTTTATTTCATTGCTATGGCTATTCATGAAAGTAGATACCACAGAAGAGTTGTGTAAGTGCTTCAGGGAGATTCAGATTGAGGTTGGAAAAGGAATAGAAGAGAGACTTAGACAAGAGATAGAGGGCAAATATTTTAGTGACTACTCAATCTAGGTGAGTAAGAAACTTGAGAAGAAGCATTTCCAACCATTCACAGACTCTGCCTTAAATAACCCACTGTAAACAAGGATGGAAATCATTTTTGTCCTTTTCCAAAGTTCTGTATTAACCCCAAGAAAGAGTTCAATCTATGTTGCTGAACTCAATGTAGTTCTTGTCCAGCTGCATAGGGGTTGACAGTCCTTATAGCAATAGCAATAGCATTTATGCTTATATACCACCTTACAGTGCTTTGCAGCACTCTCTGGGCAGTTTACAATGTAGAAGCATTATTTGCATGTTGCCTCCACAGTCTGGGTCCTCATTTTACCAACCTCAGAATGATGGAAAGTCAATTTTGAGCTATGTCAGGATCAAACTACAGGCTATGGGCAGAGTTTGCCTGCAATGCTGCACTTTAAGCACTGTGCCACCAGGGATCTTATGGATGTATGTCACTTTAAAAAACAATCCAACAAACAACGTAACTATAGGGAGGAGGGAGGAGGAAAACTGCATTTATATGGCTTCATACATTAAAATTAAATCAAATACATCAGGCATAAAAATTATGACTTGAAAGAAAAAGTGAAGTATAATTGGAAAAGCAATGCAAGGAGAATATACTGTATTATCTTTTCCTTTTGGATACCAGAGAACCAATATTTTGCTACCAGACATGGGACAGAGGGCCTTTTCAGCTGTACAAAAGTATTACTTTGATTGTAAGTGGAATTACCATTGGAAATGTAAACTTTGAACTAGACTCGTACAGATATTACTTTATCTATGAACTTCCAAGTTGTAAAAGTTTGCCAGTACAAACAAACCTGTCTGCAACTCCAACCTGGAAGGTCCCAGAAGTTGAGAGAACATAGGAAAAGGTTAATTTCTGACATGTTGTTTATGTATGTGGCACACCAGAAACTAACCTTTTTCTGCCTTCTCTTGCCTTTGTTTCCTGCCTTCTACCAACTTTCACACACATACTATTCAAAGCAAGAATTATACTGTGCATGTTTTTTATGCTTGTTGGACTTGCAAACAAAATTGACGTAAAATTTATACTGAGCACTGTTTATACTTTGCTCTAATGAGAATATATTTTATTTGATTCTGGCTTAGTATGTCATATTTAAACTCAGACAGTATGATTTGTAAATTAATGGCTTGGGACAGAAATATTATGTGAGGGCTAGATCATTAAGTCTTGTTTAATAGACTATGTTTGAAACCAACTGTAGTTCAAAAGAATGCATAAATCTTGCAATTGGTGCCTCTAAAACAGTTCTGTGCCTGCTTATTTTTCCAACAGTTGTACTGTGGCCAAGAAAAAATTGGTGTAGATAAATATGGTCTAAGACATTTAACATATGTAAATTTCATTAAAGTAAGGTACAGTATAGGTGGTACCTCACTCAATAATAGTAACTGTGAGAGGGATCTTGGAGTCCTAGTGCAGGGGTCGCCAATCTTTTGAACCTCAGAGACCAACAAACTCATAATTTTAAATCCCATGGACCACTAATATGAATCCAGCATGCCGCTTGCTGAAGCACCTGGACTCCCACTGACAGGTTGGGGTCCTTCAGGCACTTAGCTTGGCTGCCTGTTTCTGCAATCTTAAATACTCAGTCATTTGGACCCATTTCCCACAGAAAACAAAACATCAAGATCTCTCATCTCTCTCTCTCTCTCATCTCTCTTTCTCCCTCCCCCTTCTCTTTCTCTCTTTCTCCCTCTTTCTCTTTCTCTCTCTCTCTCTTTTCCCCGCTCTCTATCCCCAGGGGTGGGGGTGGGGGGAAAGGAACCTCTGAACTGATGCTGGGTGGGTGTAATCTGGGTGGTGGTAATCTGGTGGTGGAGGCTGATGCACTTAGTGCTGAAGACCAGATGGCTGGCGGGGAAGTGGGGCAACAGGGGTGATAGCGGTAGCGGATGGACTGATACGCGTGTGAGATCGCGGCATCAGAGCACTTCCTGGGTGTTCCCTGACCTGTGAAGGGAGGGCATGATCTACCGTGCTCCTCCCCTCAGGAGCTTCTCTTCCTCCTTTCCAGAAGTGCTCACATGCAAAGCGCTCACTGCCCCTCTGGCACCTGCCCCAATCTCCTCCTTCCCGCTGGTCATGTGAGTGCTTCTGGAGAGGAGGAAGAGAAACTCCTGAGGAGAGGGGGTTGAGCCTCCTCCTCACAACATCTTCACCTGAGGGCATCGCTGGCAGCTGCTTCCTGCAGATCAGGAGGTCTGCGCTCTTTCCGCTGCTGCTCAGCTTCCTTGATGTGCTGAGGCAGGAGGCAGCAGCCATGACATGGGTTTGCTAGGGAGACTGCACTGCGGCCCACCAAAATTTTCTCACGGACCACCAGTGGGCCTCATAGGTCCCAAGTAAACAATCATTTAAATATGAACCAGAAGTGTGCTGCAGCTACCAAAAAAGCCAACACAGATCTAGGCTGAATTAACACAGAGATAGAATCAAGATCACTTGAAGTGTTAGTATCTCTTTACGATGCCTTGGTAAGGCCACACTTGGAATACTGCATCCAGTTTTGGTTGCCATGATGTAAAAAGATGTTGAGACTGTAGAAAGAGTCCAGAGAAGAGTAACAATGATGATTAGGGGACTGGAGGCTAAAACATACAAAGAATGGTTGCTGGAATTGGGTATGTTTAGTTTAATGAAAAGAAGGACTAGGGATGACATGACAGCAGTGTTCTGATATCTCAGGGGTTGCCACAAAGAAAAGGGAATCAAGCTATTCTCCAAAGCACCTGAGCACAGGACAAGAAGCAATGGATAGAAACTAATCAGGGAGAAAAGCAACCTAAAATTAAGAAGAAATTTCCTGACAGAACTATTAATCAGTGCAACAACTTGCCTCCAGAAGTTGTGAATGCTCCAATACTGGAAGTTTTAAAGAAAAATTGGACAACCATTTGTCTGAAATGATATAAAGTTTCCTGCCTAAGCAGGGGATTGGACAAAGTCCCTTCCAACTTTGCTATTCTATTCTATTCTATTCTATTCTATTCTATTCTATTCTATTCTATTCTATTCTATTCTATTCTATTCTATTCTATTCTATTCTATTCTATTCTACTCTACTCTACTCTACTCTACTCTACTCTAAAATAATTGCATTTTTTTTTTGCAAGTTAGTTATTTAAGTTTCAACTGTACTGTTTTATTGATCTAAAATTGTATCATCTCAGACAGAGGGGTCCAGTTCACTGCTAAGTTCTGAAGGGAGTTTTTGGGATCCATTAGGATGTCCCAGGACCTTAGCTTGGCTTTCCATCCAAGGACCAATGGCGGGCAGAGAGACTTAACACCATGGTTGAACAATGCCTGAGGTGCCACGTGAACTACAAACAGTCCAATTGGATGGACTCCTGCTATTTGCAGAGGTTGGTTACAATAATGCTGTTCACAGTAGCATGGGATTAACCCCTTTCAAAGTAATAAGTGGCATGGACTTCATCCCAATATCGGAATACCCAAGGAAACTCCCCTCCCTAGTCAGTTTGACTGATTGGCTGGCAACCCTAAAAGCGGCATGGGAAAATGTCAAGAAAGCACTAGCTAAAGTGGTGCAAACGTAAACAACAGGCAGACAAACACCAATCCCTACAAGGACCATTCCAGTTGGTGGAGAAGGTCTACCTCTCCACCAAATACTTAAGGTTTAAGCTCCCCAGCAAGAAGCTGGGACCTAAATTCATGGGGCCATAAACAATAGTTTTCTGTTGTTAGGATCATCATCACAAGAATGAATGCAGCAAAATGTAATATATTCTCATTTTTTCAGTTTTTTAACAGAGAATAGAATGTCTTGTGTTTATATTTGTGTATACACACACAAATGTACAAATTTGCTGTACATGTTGTGGTGGTTTATGAACTTGTTTCTTTCTTTCTGTCTATGTGGCTACCTATCTCAACTTTATGGCTTTGGGTGGCAAATAATAGTTAAAAACATAACAACAACACATCATTAAATACAAATCAGCAGGCAATATTAAAAATTATGACAGCCATCAACAACTATCCCATGGGCTGTACATCCCATATATTCTGACTCTCATGTCTGATGGAATATACAGGTTCTCAAAGTTGTCTTAAGGACCACCAGCCTTCAGTCTAATCTAATCTCTAGGGCAGGGGTGTCGAATTCATTGCTTGTGGGCTGGATGTGTGATGTGCTGGCCATGCCCACCCCAGTTTAGCAAAGGGGGAAAAGTCATGGGACAATGTGATACTGTGAGTTTTACACCCCTGCTCTATGGTGATTAGGTTACAAAGACCAGACACAACAAATAAAACTCTCTTCCTAGGCCCACCAGGAATATCCCACACATGTACCGATAGTGAGGTCCCTCTTAACAAATCTCATTACTCTTAATGGGTTTGGTCTCAATAAATGTAAGATTGATAGAATTGCACAAAACTAATGTGTTGTTATTTCTGCTTAAATAGCTTATACTACATACCATTTTTTTAAATACCTGAGATGCTGCTTTTCAAGGATACTCTATGCATTGTTACTAAAGCACTAAATTATTTTTTGATAGCATTAAATTGTTCTTACTTGGTTAAACCCATGCAAAGTAAAGAGATTCTTAATCTCTCAGATATTGAAATGAGTAGCCACTGTGGGCATTATCTCCCTGGAAACCATAATTTATATGCTGTAGAATTGTCTTCAGAGCAAATAATAGTGCAGTATTATCTCTCATTGCTCCATAACTATTTTTTTAATGATGAAACAATCAAGTAGGTTAACCAAGGCTGCCCCAAGAATCTTTTAATCAGCGCAAAAGTAGCTAGAGCAAATAGATTTACGAACAGTTCAAATTGTCCTATGTAATTTCCTACTCTCTGAGCATTTCAAATTTTGCTTTTATACAAGTTGTAATTGATGGAACTTTTACGGATTTGCACAGCTAATTAAAATGGAATGAATTCTTTAAATCTATGATTTATATTTGCATTGAACAAAATTTTTAAAAACCCATACAATTAAAAGTTTATAGTTGCAGACTCAGAAACACACATACACAGACATGGTTACACAGGTGCACCCATGTCTTTAATATTTTTCTGTGCGTCAATCATAGTAAAAACTATCATCAAAACTCACTGGTTAGTGGAAGACATTAATAATATACTTCAAAATACTCATTTACCCATTGAAATATTTTTTTAAAAAAATCCTTTTAAATTTTGCAGGATTGGGTTATAATCAAATAAGTCATTGCTGTTTTTGCTGTGTTACTTGTAAAAGAAGATTATTTTCTAACAGAAACGCTTCTTTTATAGAATGTCCTTCCTCTGAATTAAAGGCTAAGAAATAGTGGATTAGGCATCCTAAATCATACTGATTCTTATTCATTTTGTAGTATTTAATCCCATACCAATTTTCTTTATAATATGGTATTCACTGATTAAGTATAGCTTATAAGAAGTTTTGGATTGCAAGAAGATATTATATACAGGAGTCTCTGTGGTTAAACTGGGAGAAGACTAAAAGGCAATGTTATTTGTCTGGAATTATTGAAGCATTTTCTTATCCTATAATACAGGGGTCCTCAACCACCGGGCCGCGGACCAGTACCGGTCCGTGGAGCACTCTGTACCGGGCCGCAAAGAAAAAAAAATTCTTCGCCTTCGGTGAATGCTGCTGGGATCGGGGATCAAGGACACAAATGAGAGAAGGGGAGGGAGGAAGCAACCGAAGCCTGTCCTACTCTCTGGCTCAGCGGCTTCGGTTTCCTCCCGCCTCGTTCCTCTCTCAGTCGCTCTCTCGCTCCTCCACCAGCCCAGGAAGAAACTGCTTCAAAGAAGCCGGCAGGGTGGCTTTTCCTGTCTGCGCAACTCCCCCGAAGCGCCCGTTTACCCCCACCCCGCCCGCCCACCCGCGCTTCAATCCACAGTGCTCTGTTCTGCCTGCCTGCCTGCCTTCTTCGTTTCTGGTGAGAATAATAACTATTCACCTCTTTTTATCAGCCGAAGCTGCTCCGAAACGAAGGCAGGCAGGCAGGCAGGCAGAACGGAGCACTGTGGGATTGAACCGCGCGGGCGGGTGGGGGGGGGTAAATGGGCGCTCGGAGGTGCTGCGGCGACAGAAAAAGCCACCCCCCCCGGCTTCTTTGAAGCAGTTTCTTCTTGGGCTGGTGGAGCAGCGAGAGAGCGACTGAGAGAGGAACGAGGCAGACACCTGAGGGAGGGAGGGAGACACCTGAGGGATGGGGCTGAGGGAGGCAGGGCCGAGGTGCTCCCTGAACTTGGTGGTTTGCTGGCAGACGTTTTATTACCCGACTAGGTAACAACATCAGATGTTACCTAGTCAGGTAATGAAACGTCTGCAAGCAAACCACCAAACTCGGATTCTTCTCCCCCCCTCAGGTCCTTGAAAAAGTGTTTGTGCTTGAAACTGGTCCCTGGTACAAAAAAGGTTGGGGACCACTGCTATAATACATAAAGAGGAACAAACAGTTAGATATGGTGAAATATTGAATGAAAAGGGTGAACTTAAATCTATGCAAAAATTAGAGGAACAAGTTATAAAGATGAATTGCGCAAATACATTCAAGGTATGACAAAGATTTTAAAACAAAAGGTTTCTATGATAAACTGACTGACTTAGATAAGATTTTGACAGGTACTGATGAAAAGGTGATTAAAAAATTGTATGGATATTTATTAGAAATTAAACTAGAAGAAGAATAAGTTAAAGAAACTATGATTGCTTGGGGGAAGAATTTTGGATATGGGATTGATCTAGAGAAATGGAAAAAATTGTGGTCTCAAAATTATAAAATGACAATGTCAACAGCATATAAAGAAAATTTGTATAAGAAATTTTACAGGTGGCATTTCCCCCCGACAAGAATAGCAAGAATGTTCAAGAACAAATCTGAAAAATGTTGGAAATGTTATCAGATACCTGGCTCATATTACCATATGTGGTGGACTTGTGCGGATGCCAAAAAATATTGGACTAAAATCCACACGTGGTTGGAAAAAATGACAAAAAAGCATCTAGACTTGAAACCAGAGATATTTTTATTGGGAATTTTACCTGAAATATATAGTAAAGAATTGAAATACCTGATTGTAAATATATTAACAGTGGCTAGGATTGTATTTGCCAAAAACTGGAAAAATGAGAAAATACCATTACAGGAGGAAATCATTAAGAAAATATTGGAATGTGCTGAAATGAGTAGATTGACACTTGAAATCAGAGAACAAGATGATAAACAATTTTATAAAATTTGGGATCTATTCTATCAATAGTTAGACAATAAAACATGGTAATGAAATATGTAGATTCATAGAAAATAATAAATATATAATGATGTTTTTTTATTATATCTACAAAATGATTGTAGGATAGATTTGAGATGATAATATGAACTGTCATAAAACAAATTAAGTAAAATATGGATTATTTTGTAAAACGTGAATGAATAAAAGTATAGTCAAATGATTGATTAACAATGATATTAATGTATTTAATATTTGATTGAAAATATGAGAATATATACAATGTAATTGTAATTGAAGACTACGAAATGGAAGCACAAAACAATTTGTAAACCAACCGACACACAGTATGTATATATATATGGAAGATGACTTGATGTTTTTATGTTTTGTGTATGTTTGTCTTAAAAACCAATAATTATTATTTTTTTTAAAGAAGTTTTGGATTGTTAAATGAAGCTCATCAAATTAGTTTTATATTTTGGGACATATGCATAGCTTGGTGCGCGGCAGTGGTTTCTTCAGATTGTATCTATATTTTTAAAAAGAAGCTACTAACATAATTGGAGAATTTGTTGGACTAAATTCTTTTCCCCCACAAAGCTGTGGACTTGTTAAATGTCTATTTTAGTGAAATGCTTTATTAAACAATTATAAAAATCCTATTTAGTGGTTGTAAAGCAATGTTCAGTAATCCTTGCATGGTATTCTTCATACACATAGGAGGTTATTTGCACAGCATAATAGGGTGCTGGATTTTGATGTAACATTTACATGCTTTTACTCTCTTATTAGGGTATCTATTACTCCTGGAATGGTGCTGATGAATGGAATTTATTTAATTCTAATGATATTTTTGCATGCAAAAGCAGTTCAAATGCCACCCATCCTTTCATTCATCTGTACTGCATTAAGAGGAATGTTCTGTTTGTTTATTTATTAGATTTATGTGCTGCACATCTTGTCTAGCGGTGAGTCTCATACCTGAAGGATGTTCATATTTATGCAATCACAAATACAACTGTGATTTATTACAATAGTGATACAGTTGTGATTTATGCAATCACAAATGTCTTTATATAAACAGGGGCAAGTTGCTGTAATAAAACATCCTCAAGCAAACAACCAAAATCAGAGAGGAGCAAACACTCCACAGTTCAGCCCTGTGAGCTACAGGTATTCTCTTTTATTGAAATTATAAGAACATCATGCTTAAATGCTCAAGATGTATGTTGGGAGCCAGAGACTGATGTGGTCTTATTTATACGGACTGTACATATAAAGGGGAAAAAAATGGAAATGAGGATTGCCTTTTGTAATCCCTGACAGAGTTTGTAACAAGAATGTACACTCCAGAATGCTTGCCCTCACATCATATTGTATATTACTGAATTTGATTGATTTCCTCAGCAGAAATAATTATAGTATTACAGTAGATAACATAAACAAAATAGGATATAATTTATACAGTACTATTGATATTTTTTTCAAAATCACACACACTAAGCTGCCATTTTATTATTGGTAATATTGTCAGGATTTATCTCCTTTTGTTTTGCTGTCTGGCTATCATGGTTGTAAATTTTATCTCTCCTCTTTGAGGTAAAAGTCTTTGTTACTTTGGCGAGAGAAAAGATAACTATGCATTTTTTCTCCGTTCTCAAGTACCCATATGTTTTGCCTATGTTGAATATGCAGTCATATAAAGTGTGCATAAATGTACTCTGGTAGTGCAGAATTTCACATTTGGAAAATCATACTGAGAATATTGATAGAACATATTCTCTAGTCTTCACTTTCCTCTAATAAATGCCACATTCTGGCTAAATGATCTCGTAGGCATATTACTTGCAGGCTGAGAGGAGGAATTATATTATACACCATTCACAATTATAACACATACATCCTATATCAAGGATGTCAGACTGTAATAAATGATTAAAGAATAAATATTCTTATTCAAGCAAATATTCAAGCAACCTATGAATTAAAAGCAGGTTTATAAGGGACTGAAGCATCTCAGAACAATTAGAACACTGTGAAAGCATTCAATATGTAGAATTCTGTAGAGTAAATTCTGTAAAGTAAATTCCACTTCAATTTAGTTCACATTTTACAGATGTATTGTGGGAGTTTTCTTTCAGCTAGTCACTGCATTTTGTTGTGACAATGCACCTGGCCTGCAAAATACTAAAAATGAAACAGCATCTGCTCCATCTGTCTCCTTGGTGACAAGGGAATTGTGCTGCTTCTGAATTCCTTCTTCTCCCGTGATAGACACTTATTCTAAATTTAACTTTGTTTTTTTTTTGTTTTTTTGTTTTTGCTTATAGGAGATAATATAAATTGATATTTTTATATCACCCAGCTGATATAAAAATATATTATGGGTATCTGATTTACTTAGCACAAATCCATATCAGAAACCTATTCAGTTTCTAGTATTTTCCATTCAAAGAACCATTCAGTACTTCCATTCAACTGTTCCACATTCTAGACAAATAATTTGAGGACAGCATTATGCAATTTTATTATTCTTTGTAATATTAAGTAGAACACTAAAAAAACTATTTGAAAACCTGTGAAGTATGCTTCAGGTTGATAATTGTAATCTTCCACCTAATCATTTTTTTCGTACAATATGTATTATTAGGAAAAATGTTTTCCTCTTAAAACAGAACTTACTATGAAAGCATCAGATGAACACTTCAGCAATCAACTCTAACATATTTGGAATTTCATGAAAATAATTAAATTTAATTGTGTGGTGGTGATACATAATATTCTCATCACCCTTAAATCACCTGGATTGTAAGATAATCAGATAAGATAGTAATCATCAAGGAAATATATATCCTTTGTTGCAATAAAGGGAAAGATTTCTCCTCTCCAGTTGTGTCTGATTCTATGGGGCAGTACCCATCTCCATTTCTTAGCCAAGAGAGCCAGGGTTGTCCGAAGACACTTCTAT
Source organism: Notechis scutatus (assembly GCF_049901735.1). Classification (NCBI taxonomy): domain Eukaryota; kingdom Metazoa; phylum Chordata; class Lepidosauria; order Squamata; family Elapidae; genus Notechis; species Notechis scutatus. The sequence continues at coordinate 37,374,223 of NC_142014.1, forward strand.
GGACATGTAGCCAACATGATTATAGGCTGAGGCATACAGAATACTGTTAACTTCCCACCAAAGTGGTACCTATTAATCTAGTTACACTTGCTTGCTCTCAAACTGCTAGATTGGGGAGTTGGGGCAAGTAATGGGAGCTCACTCTATCGTGTGGCACTCAGGTCACAAACCTTGGCTGTCAAGCTCAGTGTCTTTAACTGCTTTATCTAATTTGTTATAAAATATCCTTAAGGTAACTTTGAAGTTTTCCATCTATTATTTGATTTGAAGGTTTTGTTCATTCAGCCGTTTATTTATTTACCTAGGATAAAGTAACTTGGTGAGACTAATTTCTAAATAAATATATAAAGGTTTAGGCTAGAATGCTTTTACAGTGACATCATGTTTTATTTCCTGCTAGTCTTAGCTATATTTATTTATATACTTTTTCTATTGCTATTCTGTTGTTATTTAAATCTGATTTTTGTCTTGACTTTTCTTTTACCGTAAATGTGAAGCTTGGACATCTTGCTGGAAAGATGGCATGTAAATAAAGCTAGTGGAAATAAAATTCATCAGAAATTTTGAATATTATCATCACATCATAGGGGGAAAATGTGAATAAATCCATCCATTTGTATGCCAGTAAATCCAACAAATCTTTTTCAGGAAAGAAATTTGAAATGAATGTTTTAAAATCATCAAATGGCTATTGGTTTTTTTTTTCTGTCTACAAAACTTCTGTCAGAATACTTAAGAGATGATGAACAATTCCTTTTAAATTTTCCATAGGTTGAAGAAACCCTCTCTTTCAATATTAGGGGGTCTTTCATCAGATTAGGATTTGATTTTGTACAATGACCAATATGTCTGAAAAAAATTATTGTAAGATTTTATACAAAATGTCTTTTGAGATGTCAGCAGTTTCTTTTTTTAATCTGGGAAATGTTATGTTTTATGCTTGAAAAGTTTATTCTAATACTTAAATGCTAGCAAAAAGGGAGGGAAAGTTAACTGAAAGCTTTTGGCCATTTTTACTTATTTGCAATGATCCAAGATACATTGCTGATTTCGTTCTTTTCTCTGTTTTCAAAATTCAGCTTGACTCTGGCTGCATCAGGGGCAATGAAGCAACATCTGCCTGTAAATCTGAGATTAGGCCTGCCTTCCTTCCTTCCTTCCTTCCTTCCTTCCTTCCTTCCTTCCTTCCTTCCTTCCTTCCTTCCTTTTTATTTTTATTTATTTATTTTTGGTTTGTCAATCGCTTACAAAATAATAGGTATAAGTAAAAACATAGTTATGAATACATGAAATGGGTACATATAAGAAAAATAAAAGAAACAATAGGACAGGGATGGTAGGCACATTGGTGCACTTATGCACACCCCCTACAGACCTCTTAGGAAAGGGGTAAGGTCAATAGTAGACAGTCTAAGGTTAAAGTTTTTGGGGTTTGGGGAAGAAACCACAGAGTCAGGTAGAGTATTCCAGACATTGACCACTCTGTTGCTGAAGTCGTATTTCCTGCAATCAAGTTCGGTGCAGTTAACCTTGAGTTTGTATCTATTGTTTGCTCTTGTGTTGTTATGGTTGAAGCTGAATATTCATTGACAGGTAAGTCATTGCAATGTATGATTTTATATACAATACTTAGATCAGACCGAAGACGGCGTAATTCAAGGTTTTCTAGGACTAGAATTTCAAGTCTGATGGCATAAAGTATTCTACAACGAGTAGAGGAGTGGAGAACTCTTGTGAAATATTTCTGAACTTTCTCAACTGTGCTATTGTGTTTCTCACAAAATAAGGCCAGGCCTTATTTTTTTTTGAGCCCCGAAAAAACAGCTAGGACGTCTTTTTGGGGGTGAATTTCTACCCCCCCGCGCACCAGCGCCATCTCCAACAACAGCGTCTGAGTCGCTCCCGCTTTTCCCCCGTCCCCGTAACAACAGGAAAAAAAAGATTTTGAGGTACCTGGGAGCACCGCATGCTGCATTTTGGTTTAATCCTGAGTGGCTAGGTGGCGTGAGAAGAACCGAGTGAGCGTCTCTGCTGCTGCTATTCTTGGTGCTCTAGCCTTGGGCTCTGCAAGTTTGCAAAAGTCCCAGTGCGCAGCCCGTTCCTGCATTCCAAGCACCCAGGCCTGCAGCTGTCCCTCTCTTGCCAGCACTGTCTCCAATAAAAGCAGCAGCAGCAGCGGAAACTGTGGAAGCGTTTCAGCCACTTCTCCGGTGGGGGAGCCACCTGCATAACTTCCACGGTTCCCGCCGCTGCTGCCACTGTTATTGGAGGTGGCGCTGGCGAGAGGGACAGCTGTGGCTCAGCCTGGGTGCTTGGAATGCAGGAATGGGCTAAACACTGGGACTTTTGCAAACTTGCAGAACCCGAGGCTGGAGCACCAAGGTTAGCAGCAGCAGAGATGCTCACTCAGCTCTTCTCATGCCCACCCAGCCGCTCAGGATTAAACCAAAATGCAGCACGCTGCGCTCCCAGGTACCTCAAAATGTTTTTTTTCCTGTTGTTACGGGGACGGGGGAAAAGCGGGATTGACTCAGACACTGTTGTTGGAGACGGCGCTGGCGAGAGAGGTGCCAGCACCGGTGGGAACCGTGGGAGCTATGGAGGCCTGAGAAGTGGCTGAAATGCTGCCGGACATCCACGCTGATGCTGCCCACCTGCTGACCCAGGTAAGGGAGGGGTAAGGGAGCCCTCCGTACTCCACCATGGTGTTAGGGGAGGCTGATGGTGAGGTGTAGCTGCCCGCGGGGCACTCCTAATGGCAAGTTCCGCCCCGCTTCCCCCCCCCCAATTTCACATGTTTTAAACTAGGCCTAAATTTGGGGGGAGGAGCTTAATTTCATTTTATGCCTAGAAAACATGCTGGGTCTTCCTATTGGGGGGGGGGGCGTATTGTTGGAGAAACATGGTAATATCAGATACGTAATGTGGGTTCCAGACTAATGTATTCAAGTATTGGTCTAGCAAATGTTTTGTATGCTCTAGTTAGTAGTGTGATATTACCAGAGAAAAAGCTATGCAGGATTAGGTTAACAACTCTTAATGCCTTTTTGGCTATGTAGTTACAGTGGGCTCTAGCACTTAGATCATTAGAGATGAGTATTCCAAGGTCCTTTACAGAGCTTGTATCATCAACAAGGTCTTGACTATTCAGCTTGTATTTTATTTTCTGACCATTCTGATACATAGTCAAGATCTTTTTGAAGGGTAGCAGTATTGTTTGTGGTATTGAACAGCTTTACATCACCAGCGAAGAGAATGCAGTTGCTCTTAATATGATCACAGAGGTCATTTATGTAGAGTATGAAGAGAGTTGGTTCTAGAACACTGCCTTGGGGGACACCACTATTGACAGGTACAGAATTTTATAGGACACTCCCAATTTTGTCTGTTCTGTCTGTTTGACAGGAATGCTTCTATCCAGTTATGCAGTTGTCCAGAGATACCATAAGATTTTAGTTTTAGGTTTAAGTTTTAGTTTTTTCCTTCCTCCCTCCCTTCCTTCCTTCCTCCCTCCCTCCCTCCCTCCCTTTTCTTTCTTTCTTTCTTTCTTTCTTTCTTTCTTTCTTTCTTTCTTTCTTTCTTTCTTTCTTTCTTTCTTTCTTTCTTTCTTTCTTTCTTCTTTCTCTGCCAAGCTCTTTACAGGTGATTCTGGGAGATGCACAACAATTTTGAAAGTAGAGGGAAGATCACATTATAGACACAGCTATATTGATTCTACTCCCCTTGACTTCTGTGGTTTGAGGTAGCTATCTCATATTAGGCCATGAAGAAAATAATATACTTATTTCTGCAACTATGAGGGCTCTCAATAAGGTTATTAAAGCAAAACCTTTTATTTTCAAAAGTCTAGGAAACCTGACTTTGTTGGAGAACTTGGGATATGCAGTTTGTATTTCAGATGTGTACAAAGATGGCTAGATCAAGATATGAATCATATCTTAGGTTTAAAGGATGATTTGGGGGGGGGGGGGAAATCACATTTATAAGTCTTGATTCATTTTCCACATAAGATAGTTTATAAGGAATATTTCATTAAAATAATTTTAACATAGAAAAATAGTATTATCTGAAGAATAATATAAACAATATAGATAAAACATATTTACATATCAAAAAATATTTATCTACAACAATATCCATTATATTTAAATTATGTATTTTAAAATATCACCAGACTAATAAATTATAAACAGCTTCAAACATGTCTGGCACTTGTAGTGCATAAAATATTTTTAAAACTTAATTTAAAAAAACCTAACAGATAGTACTGCAAAAAAGCAAGAATCTGTTTCAGCTTTAGTGCCTTGAATAAACAGCATCTGAAATCAAAAAGAAAACTGTAATTAGAAAAGTACAGAGAATGATTTTCAATTTAACCCGGTGAATACATTCTTATGAAAGTACAGTAGTGATTGTATGGAGTAAAATATAAATGATATGACACCATAAATAATATAGAACTGTATATGCATATAAAATGCAACTTTATCTTAGAATAATAGACAAAACATTCAACTTTTCCCCCTACTATAAGATTCAGCAAAAGAGATTTCTTTTACAGATTTCCAAGAAACTGTATTACAATATAGAGCATTGCCATTGTAACAGAGAATTTTCAAAAGCTTTAAATTAATTACAAAAAGAATGAAAACTCATGAGAGTTAAATAGGTCTGTATATTTGTGTGAAATGTATATTATAAAATTTAACACACAACATTAAAAAAAATTACAAGTTTCTTTCTCTGTACAGTTCATTAATCTCTTTAGTACAACTCAGTATAATTCAACAAAGCTAAAATAACAGAAGTTCCTGGATGATGTACAGGTTGTTAATCAAACAGATTGTGAATATACAATAACAATATACAACTGATTATTATCTAGGTCTTCCCTCCAAAGTGTAAAATGAAAGATTTTAAATTCTTTTGTGTATACCTTCCCACAGGAGCAAAATTTTAAGTGTGAAAAGAGAGAAAAGAAAACCAGTGTTTTCTGTTAAGATGATTTGTTTGCATAATTCAATGTGTCAGATTTTGTTTGAACAACATCATCTCCAGAAAAGGATATACAAAAATATCACTGGAATATCACTGCATTAAAAATAGAACTTAAGAAGCCTAGCAGTAGGGTGATATAAAACTTACCCACTAAATTTTATTGATATCCAATTCAATGAAAAAATGGTTCATAAATACACACCTGTTTCAATGACGCTATATTGAGGGATAACTTGAGCAGAGCAAATATTGTGTTAAACAGAAGTGGTATTCAGCAGGTTCTGACCAGTTCTGGAGAACCAGTAGCGGAAATTTTGAGTAGTTCGGAGAACTGGCAAATACCACCTCTGACTGGAGATTTTATAGTCTCCTTCCCCTGCCACGCCCACCAAGTCATGCCCACAGAACTGGTAGTAAAAATTTTTTGAATCCCACTACTGGTGTTAAAGCAGTAGATCCAAAGAACCAAATGAAGAAAGGTGGCACAGTGAGAACCAATGCACACAATGGTACTGCTTTCCTCCTCAGTCTATGGCAATTGAACATATTCATGACAAATGAACCTGCCAGTAATTTACAGTGAACAAACTCTCAGTTCTATCCAGGCTTATGGGTCAGGCTTCCATTCAACCAGTATTTAAGAAAATGTTATCAATGCGTATCTTTAACCAGCCTTTCCACTGTTACTGGTTTTAATTAATTTTACTGTTGTATTGTTGTTTGTTGTTGAACTTTTATACAAACATAAATGTGGTGTTATCAGATTAATATCAGTAATGATACCAGGAAGAAAAGAAACAAAGGGACAAAATAACTAAAACAAAATATTGATGGAAATGATTTATTAAGCATAATGCTGTGAATATTTGTAAAGCTCATTACATTCATTCTTACCTCTGGGATACTCTGGATTCACATTTTCATATATTGGGAACAAGGGATTTTCTTGCTCACTGCGTAGCTTTCTTGCTCTTAAGACATCTCTCACACATTGATGTAAATATACATATTGACACTACAATGAAGAGGAAATATATATTAAAAAATAGACCTTTTCCCCTATAAGCTTTTAGCTATTAGCAGGTTCATCTCCAACATATATAAAACATAGTAAAAAGGTAAACGTCTCCCTGTCAGTCATGTCTGAGTCTAGGGCATCTCCATTTCTTGGCTGAGGAAGCCAGAATTATCTGAAGACAATTTCCGTGGTCATGTGGCCAGCAGGACTATACGCTAAAGTGCATGGAACACTGTTACCTTCCCATTGAAGTGCTACTTATTAATTGAATTGCATTTGCATGGTTTTGAACTGCTAGTTGGGCAGAAGCTGGGCCAAGTAACGGGAGCTCATCCTATAGCATAGGCACTCGGGTCTTGAACCCGGGCTGTCAGCTATCTAGCTGATAAATTCAGCATTTTTAACTGCTGAGCCATTGCGCCCCTCTTAAAACATAGTATATTGGAAAAAATACAATCTGGCCTCTTCCTTCAGACATGTGGAAGGTTGTGTTTCCTTATTCCACTTCAATAATAATACATTATTTCTATGTTCCAACACATTTAATGCTTAATTCTCAATGTAGTTTAACCAATTAATCAAAACCTAAGTTATTACTATTCACTCTCCATTAATATATTAATTAAGAATAAGTTATAATAATAGAAGATTCTATTCTAGGGTTCTAAGATAACAAAACAATAGTTTCTTTTAGAATCCAACTAATAATATACCATCATATGAATAAGTTTTCTGCACTTTTTTGCATAAAAACAACAATCTGCCCTTCTCGCTTGTTTTCCAATCATGCACAACTTGCTAAGTATACTGATTTCTTCTTTTAAATGTAAAAATGAGTTATGGCAAGACTTCATAAATAAATAAATAAATAAAAGCACATTAAAGGGGAATTATGGTTTCCCAGCTTACACCTATGAGCTTCTCACCTATTTGATATCCTACTTGAACAGCTGTTTATCAGATTACTTTTTTGAACATTCATTCTCAGAGCATTGTGAATGTCATCTTTGAAAACATTGCCTCTCTTTTTCTCACTAAGACCAATACCCTGAAATAGCAACCCCTATTTTGCCCAGTGGAAAAAGAACCCAGCTTATTTATCTGAATTATTTCTAGGGGGTCTATAAATTATTATCATACAAATGGATAGTGAATTTGGCTTTATGTCAGAATTGGTGAAAATGGTTTTCGCATCCTTCCACTCTTTATAAAGAACCGCATTTTTCATGAGATTGGTGCCATGCTCCTTAATAGTTAATTAGGCAATTAGTTTCTTCTCAAAGTTGAAAAGTTAAATAATTAAGCACTCTTATCTGTAAAAATGAAGATATAGGCAATTGTAAATCATAGGTCTAAGTGAGGCTGGTGGCATAGAAGATGAAGAACATGAAGAGTATTGCCATTGTTGTATAAACTCTAATCTGATCAGTATCAGGGTTGATGATAAAGTCACAGGTTTTGTAGGTTTGAAATCCAGGCACTCACAACAATCTTTTCAAAGCTGATGATGAAATAAAGGGCAGAATTTTCCATTAAGGCCAGGATCAGATTTCTTTTTTTCTACTTCTCAACTGTGTTGACCCTATATCATTGCTGGGTTTTTTGTAACACCACATATTAACTCTCAGAATTGTGGTAAACTGTATGGCCAGTTTTTGGCAATTACAACTTCAAAGTTAGCAGCACAAAATTGTAAAAAGGAGTCGGGGTTCACCTGCTGCTTGCCCTTTCCTATATTGGCATGTATTGATGCATGAAGACTGGGAGAGGGGCAGGATCCCTGAGTTAGAGAATGGAGGAAAGATATTTGACAAGGCAAGTATGCATTGCCTCTGTTAGAAGAGAAAACAAGCAATTTATGAGGTTAACAGGAGAAGGAGACACAAGTTAAAAGTTTAAAAAAAAAATGCAGAGGAGATCAGATTTGAGGGAAAATGGGAAAAGGTGAAGCTTGGAAAGTCCTATAGTAGAGTATTTTATTCATCTAGAATTGTGCATATTATATTGTAAACTGTTCTTGGTAGGCAGTGGTCCAGAAACATAGGATTTAAAACCAATAAATATACGCATTAATAAAAGTGTGCTGTTGATGGGAAATTGGGAAGCATTATAATTAACTGTGAAGAGGCTGAGTGGACAAAGAGCCGGGGAGCAGAGTTGATGAAAGAAAGTATGAGAGAAGTCAGAAGTCTAAGATAACAGAAGAAGAGGAGTCATGAAATGAAAGACTGGAGAGAACTTAGGTCATAAAATTTAGGGCAAGATAGATAGCGAGATGATGGTAGGAAAGAAGTGAAGACTTAGGGATCAAGAAGGAAAAGAGACACTAGTTGTCTTCTATAGGTTTCAATGTTATATAGTTAGCTGGAGATCTTTAGCCATTTTGACAATACTATATTACCATTCTATTGTTAAAGTTTACCTCTGTTTGAACCATGTGAACCCTGTGAAGCCTGAGATCATACACTGCCCCATAAATATCCACAGAATCCTTTGAGTCCAACTGTTGAAGAAGTCGATCCAGTGCAATGAATGTCCCTGTTCGACCAACACCGGCACTGAAAGAGAAAACAAGAACAATGCCACTCCAGATTATATCCCCACATCTTTTTTGGCCAATGTCTTATGGATAATTAGTTCAAGCTAAACTAGGATTGATATTCCTTTTTATGAATGAAATTTAATGATTCAAGGTTTGCTGTTGCCCTTTGGAAAGGAGCAAAATCATTTTTTTAAATGAAGGTATCTGTGTATTTTTGAAAATACTGTTGTGCAGCTCATACCTGCAATGAACTACGGTTGGCCCAGCCTGAGGAGTCCGATTGATATAATCTCTTACAGTCCTCACAAACTGAATGAGTGACTGAGTAGTTTCTGGTACACCATGGTCTGGCCATACAGTGTAGTGGAATTGACGAATAAGTCTAGAGGAATCAAGCTGCTCTTCCTATTAAGTCAATAAAATAAATATAATAATTAGCCTGGGAAACAGACACTATAGAACACATGAACATGTGCTAAGTTTTGGAGAAAATTTTTCATAAAGTATAAGTACATAATGGCTGCTTTACTGGTATAAAATAAAAACGTTCAATTATTTCTAAAGCATAATAAAGCTGACATGTTGAGAAATAAATCACAGGTTGATTTCTTGAAATATCCATGTTATCACTTCAATATAAGATATTGTAATATTTTTCACTTCACAAACATCAATTCACATCATTGAATTATATATAAGAAATAGATTAGTAGAACAATATTCAGTAAGTTTCCTTAGAAGGAAACTCAAATGGATTTACTGGAAATCCATTCTTAGATTAATCGATGTAGCTGTCTGGCTGGCTAAGGAGGTTTAGAGCAGGTTATTTGGTTGAGTGGCCACATTTAGGAAATATCAGGGATATTAGTCAGAGTGGGAAGAAAAAAATGTGGAAAAATTGACCACTTCAGACCATATTGATGTCATAAATCTATAATGGACTACATATTGGGAGTTGAAAGTGTTACCTTAAATAGACATGGAGCTGCATCCTTAATATAGTATTTCTTTCACATTTAACAATAAAATGAAATAGTGTATTTTCTTTGAAATATTTGATTAAACAGTTGGAAATACTTACACTGGAAATCTTAAACTCTCTTATCGTCCATTCTGGGAGGACTGATTCAGATAGCATCTGGACTATTAAATCACCATAATATAAAGAATCCTGGTCAAAGGGCCAATAATGATCACATTTTACCTAGAAATTTGAAAAAAGTTTGCTTTTAAAATTACAAGCTGAATTTATCACTATACGGCTGAATAGTTGTGGCATTCTTCAAAGGGATGCTCCACTTTGCAGGAAGTTGGAGCAAGACATCCTCTCAAAGAAGTTGATATCCTCCTCATTTTTAACAGCAAATCGAAGCAAACATGTTAGTTTGCATTATTGTGCTTCAGTGCTTCTCCTTCAGATCTGGCTATGGTACTTCTAGATTGAGTGGCTTCAGCAGAGGTAATACTGTAGGTTTGCCAACTGCTTATCTGGCTTTGAACTTCCTGAAGCTTGTCAAAGCTTTTTGGGAATCTTTAGCAAATACTGTGTAACTATACCATAGCTCATATTAAAATCATTAAGTTTGGAGTAATCACAACATGTATGTTATGATACTTCAGGCTGGATTTAAAAGTCTGTAGAGATTCTCAGTCATCCACATCATGGATGTCCCAAAGGTTCTTTTTCAGGAGGCAATTGGACTTGTTTTTTCTTTTGAAGATGTTTTGCTTCTCATCCAGACTTTTTAAGCTATACAATTTAGGATGAACACTCTTTGAATGGTGTGGGAGTAGGAATGGATTTCCAGAGGAAAACTTGTAGACTACAGGAACCAGAAGCACTACTCAGGTGACCCTGGGGACACAAATAAATCTCCAAGTGGCCTCAAGGACCCTCTAAAAGGATGCAAATTATCAGCTGTCTGCAAGGAATAAAAATCCTTCCATTCCCCACTATCCTGTCAGAGCTGAAGAAGCTTCTTGAATGAGAAGCGAAACGTCTTCAAAAGAAAAAAAACAAGGAAGTCCAGTTGCCTCCTGAAAAAGCATCTTTGATTCAGGCTGGATTGTTTTGGTGCATGCTTCAGGCCACCATGGGAGTATTTGACTAGTGCTAAGTGAGAAAGTTCAGAGTCTGATTGCAGAAATGGGGAAGAACCCTTCACCTATAGCACTGAACTGAAGAAGTTTGAGGCAATGAAAATGGTTTTGCTAAGGTGAATGGCATCACTTCATTTCTGTGAAGAGAATCACAGCACCTCCTTGGCCAAATCTCTTCGTTGAAACAAAACAAGTTGCTTTGTAGAGATCAATGAATATATAATTTAATTTTAAAGCAAATTGTGCAGAGTTCCAGATACAGGTTTATAGTCTGATTTTCCTAATCTAGAGAAGAATGTACAAGCACGAGACTAGAAACCAGGAGACTGTGAATGGCTTTGCTGGGTGACTTTGTGCCAGTCCCTCTCTCTCAGTCCAAATCACCTTCCAGGGTTGTTGTGGGAAAAATAAGGAGTATTAGGTAAGTTCACCAATTTAAACTATTTATAAAAATAATACTGTAAAGGTGGAATAAAAAAAGTCTAAATCAATACTTTTCTGTATTTAAATCAAACCAGTAAGAAGCAAGAAGTGCCCTCTCTGTTTCAGACCGGTCTGCTTTGCTCTTTGCAGTAGCTTTGGTGCAACACATGATTTGATCGATCCTATGTGCTATGTGCAACTATAAGTTTACAGGTAGTCCTTGACGTACGACCATAATTGAGCCCAAAATTTCAGTTGCTAATCAAGACAATTGTTATTGAATTTTGCCCCTTTTTACATCCTTTCTTGCCACAACGATCAAATGAATCACTCTAGTTGTTAAATTAGGAGCATGGTTGTTGAATGAATCTGGCTTCCCCACTGACTTTGCTTGTCAGAAGGTTGCAAAAGAGAATCACATGACCCCAGGACACTGCAATCACCATAAATATGAGTCAGCTGCCAAGCAGCTGAAATTTAACCACATGACCATGAGGATGCTGTAATAGTTGTAAGTATAAACAATGGTCACACTTCAGTGCCTTCAAACAGCCACCAAATTAACTTTTGTAAGTCAAGGACTAGTAGTTTGCATACACCATAAGTGCCACAGTCATTTGTTGCCAACATTTCATGGAGTCAATCAGAATCTGTCTTCCTATAGTAAATGTACCCAATGCTGTGTTAAATTGGGATAGCCGGGCAAGGAACATTGCTTGATCATCTTATTTTTTTGTTTTTAAGGATCTATATGAGGTAAAGTGATAAACCAAGATTATTAATATATTAGTAACACTCAGCTCTATTTGTCCTTATTTGGGTCAGATGAAGTGGTGCAGATGCTGAGCTAGGTCAAGAAACCATAGAAACCATTCTAGTCAGATGGAGATCTTGTGATAGGTGGGTTCTGTTGCATCTGCACAACTTGTTCTAATCTAAATGAAGAAATAGATGTATAGCCTGAAAGACTTTTATCAGGTCTTGTATTTTGATGTTGGAAGCTTCTGGATCATTCTGCTCTTTCGCAGCTTTGACTAGTTAAAATGTAATAAGTTCTGTATGCTGTTTACCTAATACCTAATAGTTCATGTTCTATTAATTTTTTTATTATTACCATATATGATTCATATAGTCTGGCTTTGAAAATAACCAAGAAGCTTCAACTAGGAAAAAATATGTTAGCCATAAGTGAAATTGATACATCAAGAAACATCATTCTGCACTGGTCTTTTCTTAAATTTCTTAAATTTAAAATATAGATAAACCTTGTGCGAAACCTCAGGAAGGAGCAGAAAGCAACAAGGCACGATATTGTGTCCTGAATATTTTTATGGCTATGAAACTCTTCTTATTTTTGAAGCTCAATGTAATATTGTGGCAAAATCTCTTCCTCTTAGGTAGTATGCAGAGTTGGTGCTAACCACATCCTTTTGCTTGCTTATGATTTAGCATTTGCGAATTCAATCTATTCTACATCTTCTCCTAATAAAGATAAAACTGCCCATTTTAATTGTACTTGTCAGCTTTATGTCGACATGGAATTTGCCTGATAAAAATGATCATATTCTTGAATACCACCATATGAATGAAAAGCCATTTAAAAAGGGAAGTAAATGAATAAATAAATCTTCATGAAGCTTCATTTTTTGTCAATATTTTTGTGAGTAGGTAACAACTCTGCACAACATTATAGCTTAGATTCAGATTTGTTCCTTTTATTTGAAAAGACTAGAATTGTCTACAAAAAATGAGAAGTGAGCACAATCAACTTTCTACAGCTGCCTTCAGCATTCTGGGTTTTATTGGATCTTTATTTTATTTTTATTTATTTTATTTGGTTTGTCAATTGCTTACAAGATTATAGGTATAAGTAAAAACATAGTTATGAATACATGGATACATATAAGAAAAATAAAATAAACAATAGGACAGGGACGGTAGGCACATTGGTGCGCTTATGCACACCCCCTACAGACCTCTTAGGAAAGGGGTGAGGTCAATAGTAGAAAGTCTAAGGTTAAAGTTTTTGGGGTTTGGGGAAGAAACCACAGAGTCAGGTAGAGTATTCCAGACATTGACCACTCTGTTGCTGAAGTTGTATTTCCTGCAATCAAGTTTGGTGTGAGTAACCTTGAGTTTGTATCTATTGTTTGCTCTTGTATTGTTATGGTTGAAGCTGAAGTATTCATTGACAGGTAGGACATTGCAATGTATGATTTTATATACTATACTTAGATCAGACCGAAGGCGGTGTAGTTCTAGGTTTTCTAGGTCTAGAGTTTCAAGTCTGATGGCATAAGGTATTCTGCAACAAGTAAAGGAGTGGAGAACTCTCCTTGTGAAATATTTCTGGATTTTCTCAACTGTGCTAATATCGGATACGTAATGTGGGTTCCAGACTGATGAGCTGTATTCGAGTATTGGTCTAGCAAATGTTTTGTATGCTCTAGTTAGTAGTGTGATATTACCAGAGAAAAAGCTACGTAAGATTAGGTTAACAACTCTTAATGCCTTTTTGGCTATGTAGTTACAGTGGGCTCTAGCACTTAGATCATTAGAGATGAGTACTCCAAGATCCTTGACAGAGTTTGGATCATCAACAAGGTCTTGACTATTCAGCCTGTATTTTTTTTGCCAATATGTAAGACAGAGCATTTATTTGTTGAGATTTGAAGTTGCCATTTATTTGACCATTCTGATACATAGTCGAGGTCTTTTTGGAGGGTAGCAGTATTGTCTATGGTGTTGAATAGCATTACATCATCAGCAAAGAGAACGCAGTTGCTCTTAATATGATCACAGAGGTCATTTATGTAAAATATGAAGAGAGTTGGTCCTAGAACACTGCCTTGAGGGACACCACTGTTGACAGTACAGAATTTGATAGGATGCTCCCAATTTTGACCATTTGTTGTCTGTTTGACAGGAATGCTTCTATCCAGTTATGCAGGTGTCCAGACATATCATAAAATTTTAGTTTTAGGAGTAGTTTGTCATGTATCACTGAATCAAAGGCTTTACAGAAGTCTATGTAGATTGCATCTATTGCTTTGCCCTGATTGAGTTGTGTAGTCCATATGTTTCTGCAGTGTAAGAGTTGCAGATTGCAGGATAGTTTTTTCTTCTGAAACCAAATTGTTTATTAGAGAGTAGGTTGTTTGTCTCTAAGTGGAGGGTAATGGATTGGCTCATAATTGATTCCATGACTTTACGGGTGACTCAACATAATGAGATTGGTCTGTAATTTTCAACTAGGCTGGGATCTTCCTTTTTGAAGATGGGGATGACTGTGGCTTGTGACCATAGTTTTGGCAAGGAGCTGGTCCTGAAAGATTTTTCAAAGATTATGTTTAGAGGTTCGGCTATGGCAGTAGATAGCTTTTTTAAGAAGTAGGCACATATTCCGTCCCGTCCAATAGATAGAGATGGTTTTAGATTGCATAGTGCTTTTTCAACATTGTCTTCTGTAAAATCGATAGGTATTAGATCATTGTAGTTGTCTGTGGTTTGACTAGGAAATACTGGGCATGATCCATTGCTGTTTACAAATACTGAGCCAAAGAATGTGTTAAACAGGTTGGCTTTAATGGTGTCGTCGTTGCAGTCTTTACCATTAAGTACTTTCAGGGGTGGGATGGACCTTGAGTCTTTTAATTTGTTGCTTACAAAATTGTAGAAAGCACGGGTGGAATTGGTGCGTAGAAGTTTTTCCTCTTGTTTAATGTGATAATTGGTGCATTCAGTCTTTATCTGGTGGCATAAATTTTTGTATCGGCTTTTGAAGTTGGCAATGTGACCAGATTTGTTTTTCCACCAAAGTGATCTCTTTTTGGATTGAAGCTTCCTTATTATTATGGGTAATCTGTTTTTTCTGTTTTTTTTTAGTTGTTATTGGTACATATAGTTTGATGACTCTTTTGACTTCAAGTAAAAATATGTTGTAATGGTCTTCAACAGTATTGCATCCAGTGAATAGAAATTGCCAATCAAGGAATGAGAGATCGTTGTCTATAAGATCTTCCAACACTCCAACACCAATTTAACTGGGGTTTGGCAAAATGCAAACCAATTCATATCATTTCTTTGTCCCATTCCATAGGTAGATGTTTCTGTGAGAAAATTCACTCATGCAATATTTGGGTGTAATTTATCATGTGTATGTAGAATTTTATGGAAACAAGGATCCTGTGCATTAGTGGTGTGTGAATATTTGATACCACTGAATACTGACCCCTCTATCAAGCTTTCCCTTCTTTTCACATGGAATATGCCTCCATTAGTTTGGGTAATGGTCTAAAAACTTGTGAAAAGGCTATAAATAATGATCCCAAGCCAAACAGCTAAATGGATTTCTTATGTGTGTCTTTTTTGCATAAATTGTAAAGCTTCTACCACACTGTGATTTGCAACAAGTTCTGTCATGGATGCTATCATTGGCATTTTATCAGTGCTAGATGATATAATCTTTTTGTGAAGTAATTAACAAGTAAGAAAACCACTCACCCGGCCCTTCTCAACACACTGGGTTACCATGACAACATTATGAACATTCTGTTCCCATGCCATTTTCCAGAAATCATCCTTTGTGCCAGGCAAAGGTCCTTGAGTTGCAATGTATTCCCTACGGAAATTATTGCCCTGTTGATTCAAAGGCTATGATTAGTTCAGATAGTGCCATAGTAACCAGAGATAACTTTCCCTACTCTTGGTTTTAAAACACAGTATTCATACTTCAGATATGGAGAGGGAATATCCATGCAGTCATCAGGATGAAAAGAACTATTAAGATTACTTTGTCTCAAAGAAGCAACTTCGTCTTTTTACTAGTCAGGATCAATCATACAACAATACACAAAAACCAAAATAACAATAATGTCAAAACCTGGACAAAATTATGAACAAAGACAATTCTATTTTCCAGAGGAAAATGTTTCAGCTAGATTAAATTTCTCTTCTTCCAATTTCATGGTTTCTAAAATGCTCCTATTCTGTATATATCATTTTAAAGCTACATAACTAAGATACATTTGGACTCTAATTCCCACCATCACTTCCAACACTTATCACTGACTCAAGTAATTATAGATTATAGAAGCTACATAAGAATACTCATATGACAATTTGTTTTCCTTTATTGCAAACACCATGTCATCTTTCCTTTTAATTCATAGCATCTATGTGTTTTCTGCATGAAATATATCCTCAAACTGTGGTGCTATCTCTAATAATCTGCTGTATCTACTTCTAAAGATTAAAAGTAGCTACATCTGAAAAAAACATGTTCAGTATGTGGCCTTTAGTGGTAATGGAATTTCCATTTTATGGAAACTAGTTTGTGAATCCCTATGCACCCTACATAGAATTTGACTGATTGGAAGACATGGACAGGAAGACTTTAGAGTTATAAGAACTTCTCTTTGGATGAAAAAACAGTATCCTTTTTTAAAGAGTCCATATAAAGGAAATATAGATCACTTACTGGGATGTAGCTTGCATTGATATAGTCAGAACATGGGTCATCATCTACATTTGAAAGTTTCACTCTTGTTGTGTCATCTATAAGAAGGGTTTATTATAATAATAAAAATATGAATCATTATATACAGTTATTAATTTCCTTTACTTTCCTTTACCACAGAAATAGAAATATTTACTATTCATCCAATCAACATTAATGTCCTTCATCTAGACACATTAAAAATCAAGTTTAGATTGTATTAACTTGAAGTAAAGTCATACCTTCCACCTAAGATATTAAATGATCCACATACTTTGTAAAATATAAAAAATAAAATACTATTTTCAATTATAAGTGAATTCTAGTAGTAAGATGTTGCTTGTTCTTGGTGAAAAAATACACAAATAGAAAAGAATTAATGGCTCACATTCAACATTATAACTTACAGGGTAATATATTATTATATCGGTTCTTCCCTCGGTTCTCTGGCAAAAGTGCTATGTCACATGATTGGTTTCGACCCACATCCTTTAGATCCTATATAAATAAAGGAGATGAAAATAGATTATATAGAAATTGAATAAATAAACTACATGCATTAATATGTGCCTTTTATAATACAACATTTGCTAGCCAAGGCTAAATGGGAATAGAACATGGTTGCTTTTTTTTTTTTTGCATTCTCCATGGTCCTTACCTCATATTCTTTAGATAGGAGGTAGTTTGAATCTGCCTGAAGTTTGGTGAAATGCATTTCAAACTGATTTACTTTTATTAGGCTAAAACATTCAAAGAAGAGAAAAATCTGTCAGCAAGGTAAGAATCAAACAATTAATGAAAAAAAAGTTCTTAAGTAACTTGCTATTGACTCTTACCTTGATGTCTTCCGGCTCCTTTAAGATGTTTGGAAAAGAAAAAAATAACAGGTCAGCTGGTGATTAAGTAAAGATACTGTCCATGTGGTAGGCAAAATGCAAAATAGTCAACCTTACCCTTTTTGTCCCAAATTCAAATGAACTGATGGCCTATCCATACGAATGCTTAGTTTTGCTGTTGCTCTTTCATGGCCACTTCTGTAATACAAGAATTTGTTCAGGATTATACCGAATGCTTAGAAGAATCAATATTATTTTGTTTGACCAGGAAAGGGGCTTTCTTTTGTAATTTCATTGCAAGAGCAATGAAAACAAATGGAACTTTCTAACATCAAAATCCTCTGTTTCACTGCAGCCTTGAACACAATTCATCTCATCTTCACATTATGGAATTGACTCTGACTTATGAATTGACTTATGCCACCAAATCATTAAGTGAATATTTGTCCATATATCCTGATTTAAATACATGTAGAGTTTGGAAATTACTACTGTAATAATTGGGAAAGTAAAGCTACCTTTGACACAGGAAAGAATGAAATATAAATTTCAACTCACTTTATTTTTCGTCTGCAAACAAGCAATCCAGTAATAGCCATAACCATAATTATTAAGAATAAACCAGTGCTCATGCCTTCTACAACTCCAAATGAAGACTCTGAAATAATTGTATGAGATAAAAAAGAGAAATAACACATAGAGTCTATTCATAATCCTTTGTCATATGATATAATGAACAACTGCATGCATTTACATAGTTAGGTAATACTTGACTTCCGAGCATGGAATTGGGTCATAAGTTGTTACCATCGTTAAATGGGTCATCACTCAGTTTTTCAACTATTTTTATGATGGTCATTAAGTGAGTTGTTGTGGCTATTCAGCAAATCCTATGGTTGTTACATGAGTCATATGTCCTTAAGCAAATCAATCATATCCAATGGGCAGGGTTTTCTTTTTGTTTTCTGCCAGAAAATAGCTATATTTATATTTATATGCAAATTATGGTCATGTGACCAATGGGGGTTACAATCAGTTGTAAATGCAAACTGGTTGCTAACTGGCTGAAATGCACTCATGTGACCATGGAAGGGTTGGGATGCATCTCTTGTAACTTTGAGGAAGGTTATAAGTGGATTTTTTGAGGTCTGTTGTAACTTTGAGCTCATTAACTCATTAAGCGAAACTACCTGTAAGGGTAACTTCTTTTGACTTAATTCATACAAACTACTAACTACAAGTTTTTTTAAGAAGTTTATTTGTTGAACAAGCTAAAAAGGCTTTGTTTACCATTTTTCTAAGCCACAATAGTTAACATAAATAATAAAATAACTATTTTATCAGTTTTCCATTATACATGTTCGTAAGTATTATAAGGAGAACAATTAACAAAGCAACATTTTATTGTATTATTTTGTTCTCAAATGTTTAATTAAATGTACAAAATGATCAAATTCTCATTATTTCAAATGCATTCACCATTTATATAATGAGTATAGAACAGTATTTTTTCTATCTTTTAGACTGAAAATTACAATTCTTAAATTGGTAAGGCACATTCAGAGGTATTTTCCTTTCCCATTACTTCATGTGTTAGTTCTGTTGATATTACAGTGACTTTTGATACCCGCAATAATTATATTCTTTTAAGACATATGTCAGATAGTAATGTGTATATGCCCATGATTTTTTAGTTGGCCTTTCAGGTCTTTAAAATCTCTATCTAAACACTCATATAATTTCAGTAACCTATATGTAAATATTGGAAAAATTTACTAGGGACTTGGAGCTAGACATATACACCAAACTATCTCTTTTCCCCCCTCTAATGACAATAGACAATAAATTTATGGACTGAATATAGATTAAAATATTGAGATTTACTCTAAATGACAAATGCATCTCAGTTGGGAGCAGAATTGAATCTCAAATATATTCTATTCTGTAAAGACTGTAGATGTTAAAATTCTATCTGAACTATCAACTCCACATCTTTCAATGCTTGTAAACCATTGAACACAAGTTCAATTGCTTCTTCCTGGAAAACACAGAATATATCCAATGATCACAAGGTGACTTTATGGAATGCTGCCTCTTAAAGACAATTCAGAAAAGTCATTGTCAAACTACTAATGCTTTGGTGTAGATAATCTCAAAATCCACCTTCTTCAATCTTATTTTTCTCAACCAAATGAAGCTAGGGATTGACCTATAATCATCACTCAAGGAATCAAGAGTGGCTCTTAAGGAACCATTACCTCCTCTAGAGAATAATAATTACATAATATAGTAACATGATTACTAAATCAATTATATCAGTTTCATTTATAGTCAGAATTTGAAAGATAGGAAGGAAACCAACCTGACTCAGTCACAATTGGCAAAGAAAAATATGTATCTGTGAACAAGGGCTTCTGGACTTCCTTAAGATCTTCTCTAAAAAGTTGAGTAAAAGCCCGGATACTGATTCTAGAAAGAAAAACAAGAAGTTCTAGTATTGAAACTCCCAGGTAGTTATAATCACAACACTATTTGATAGAGGTGCAGATGTTATCATAGAAATTACTGCTGTATTAGAATAGAAGAAGGAAGGTTGTTGGTGTTGGGCCACAGGTCCTATTTAGCATGGCCATTACTAGAAGTTGTAGTTGAGCAACATTTGGAAGTCCATAGTTTTCCTACCCTAGCACTGTACTGAAAACTACAGGAGTTTAAGAGACTGTCTGTCTGTCTGTCTGTCTGTCTGTCTGTCTGTCTGTCTGTCTATCATTTACATCCCTAACTTTCATGGAAATTGACATGGACATGGAACTCAAGCCATATTGCTTTCTGTCTTTGCTTCAAGTTTTGTATCAAGTGGTTTGCTTATTGTAGTGCCCAAATTAGGCATTTGTGCATTTATAAAGCAAACTACAAGTAGCTTTGAATTTCAGTTAGTGCAATATTGAAAAATTGAATATTCATAATTAGAATTTTCCGCTGTTTGTTTGTATAGTTCTAAGAATATTCCCTGTTTATTTTGCAGGATACGCAGACATGAAAGACTTCTGAATGTAGCCATAAGCATCTATTCTGTTATATAAAGATCTGTAGAATAGAAATATATTCATACATTTACAATTATGAGAGTAATTAATAACAAAATAGCATCCAATTAAATATTTTATTATTTAGAAATTTTATTTTGTATCATTATTTTTAATATTACTCATAGCTGGCTCTGTAAGATTTACACACACATACATATATGTATAAACATACATATGTACATACACACACATGCAGAGCGAGAGAGGGAGGGAGGGAGGAGGGGAGAGACAGAGGGAATGAGAGAACAATTCTTGCAGCCTTCTGTTTCTAAAACACTCAATATGGATTAATATTATATTGGCAAAGGATCTGGCACACTTGCCCTAATTTCTTGTTTGTTGGCACAGCAAGAGTGTATCAGATTTTGCAAAGCATCATAATGTTAAGTAGACTCTAGTTAATAGCCTTTTGTTTAATACCCATGCTCAGTCAAGAGTTAGGACATAAAACATCATTATGTTTCTTAATAAAACATGCCTACATCTTAAATTAAAACATGACCAACATCATTTAATGCACAATGCCTTTATGCAACTGATATACTTGCCTGAATTTAAGAGAGAAACACCCCTCCCCCATAGGATAGGAGTTTAGTTGGATAAAAACACCAACAATTTGTATTTTCTAGTTATAAATCATGTAGCTAGAATTCTAAGAGTGGTTTCATATTGATCAAGATTGATAATCTCTAAGGACAAGTGCAAAATATTATCACAAAAGGCTTTCATATACACATTTAATTAAGCACTCAGTATTTTTAGGATACTGCTCCTGTGCAGAACTAAGTTTGAACTCCTGCAGACCTTTCATATATATATATATATATATATATATATATATATATATATATATATATATATATATATATATATATATATATATATATATATATATATATATATATAAATCTACTCTTGATTCCTAAAAGGTTTATTTAACTTCAAAGAGTTAGCCCCTCTGAACACATAGAGATTACTGATGAATTAATATGACATTTAATTATTCTGAACACTGTTATATTGTTGATGATGTTTAGTTACCTTCTTAATTCACACTATTTCTTTGTTTAATAACTGCAAAATTCTCAAACATGATATAGCATTGATCCATGTGACAGACCACGGAAAAGCTATTACAACAATAACATCAAGTGGTGCAAGAGATTCTGTTTATTTACAGTGATGAAAGTATGTCTAGAAAGGATAATGCAGATAATGCACTGTATTTCATGGCCTAATTACTACAGTGATTCTCACCTATAGGCAGTCCTGGGTTTTAATGGTCCATCACAATATTTCTGCTGATTTACAACACACTTTCCTCCCAGATTTTCCATTTCTGCTCCAAGTTTAATATCAAAACTCTTTGAAATGCTCTCTGGGCTTTCTGAACATTTACTTGCAAAGTAATCTGTCTGATAGATCTGGATGGAATTATTGTGTTTATATTCCAAGTAAGAGGGTAAAGGGTGAAGCTCTTCTGGCTTCATTCTTTCACTGCCTAGAAAAGGATGGGGGTTGGGAGAGACAGGAAGAAAGAGGCTAAATATTATGTAATATGACTTCTAAAGAATAACTCTGGGATTTTGCTTTGGGATTTAAATAGTAGCTTAGAGTTGAATAACTCATAAAATCATAGTAATATTTTACCAATCAGTGGTAGAAGACGGTGTCAAAGGCAGCATATTAATGCAGGCTATTTTCTATGAAAACATACCATCAGTCTCTCTCACAACCACTGTAAAATACTTCACAGCTCCATTGGTATCACTGAACCAACTGCAATTGAAGGTGAAGTGGATAGTGGATTTGGTAATAATTGCATCCTTTTTATTCACTCGAATATATGCAGCTGGTTGAGGAGGGCCTAAACAGGAATGAGAGTGCTGTTATAAATGCCATCCACTATATTGTGCCAAAATTGCAAAAATGAAATTAACGAAATTAATTTTGTAAGTTTCCATTTCATAAACTGTGTTTAGCTATTACCTCATTCGTTTTTATGCTAAGCCACACATTGCATCTGTGCAATTTCACAGTCTTGAATGTAATTTTTCATACAAAATAACTATTTCTAATGACATTTTATCCTAAAGAAAAGTATCTATGAAACATTTATGTTCAGGAATGCTTTTCATTATAATGAATATATATTTAGAAAAATATACTTTGGCACATATTTTAAGCTGAGAACTTCATTGCAAATTGAAGGAAGTGTAGTTAGAATAATTGCAATCCAGTTTGCATATTAGCTGAAGCACACTTCAAAATGAGAACCAAGTGAAATCTTTAACATTCCTAACTCAGACTTTACCTCTGGAGAGTCAGATATCTGTGGCAGTATCTTCCATCCCACAAGTCCTTTCTTTCCCTCTAAAACAAATGTAATGGAATTTACTTGGCCATTATGATATTTGCTCTGTTAGCTCCAAAAGCTCATCAGATTAATTATTTTAAAAAGTAACAATAAGAAATAAAAATTAGAAAAACCACTGCAAAATGCTTCGAAGACAGCAAAGCAATACATTTTGGCATTCATGTCGTTTATCACACATTGGAGGCCTTCTTGCCCTACCCCTGCTATACTTTCTCCTTCATTAAGCTTTGTGTGTACATTCAGAAGTAACTTACGATCTATCATAGTGATGCTATTGTCTGTTACCATCTCACTGGTCATGTCAGCTGATTGCACTTTGATAGACACTGAGTATTTTGTGTGGGGAACAAGGGTCATGATGTTGTATACAGATCTTTCTTTCTCTATGATCCTAGAGAATTCTATCTCCTCGGTATCCATTTTCTTGCATTCAATGCTATATCCATCAAAGTCAGAGTCAGGAGGGATCCAGGAGCACGCGATGGCAGTCGAGTTCTGTGGCCGACAATGTAAATTTTGTATTTTCTCTGGCCCTTTGAAAAGAAGAAGAAACAAAATCAAGATTATGCATTGATATTTATACTTATGTCAAATGCTGGTCTTATCAAAGAGATTTATTGATTTAGGGTATGGCACCATCAAAGAAAATGAGGTTGCTGAAATTTTATGTTGGAGGAATAGCAAACTCTAGATGATTAATTCATTATTGCTAAGTTTCCAGAGTTAACCATAATTTAATAAATCATTTAAAATTGCAGTAATTTAAGTGATGAATGATAAACATTAGAACTTTACAGGAAATGTATAATAAACACCCTAAGACTTAGTTTGCACTGAGTTGAGATTTACAATACTCCCATATGGCATACTGATTAATGTATTTAAAAACTTCACTCTAAAGGATCTTGATCGTTTTACACATTGTTGGATGCCTTCTGTGGGGGTGGAAAGCTGAATTTTGAAGAGTTACTGCTACTAAGAGAAAGGGAAGTTTCCCACTGATGGGAACTCCCACCTTGCCCAGTTCCCAGGATTGTTTTTTTTTTTTCAGACGCTTTCCCCTTTGCCACTAAAAACAAATACAGCAAGAAGAAAACAAGAACAGGAGCTGGATGCTGTCTTCCTTTGGCCAGCTGGAAAAATGATCACTGGAAATTGAGGCAAGGGGGTGTGGGGAGGGAGAGGACACCTACCCAGCATCATAAAATTGCTGCTAAGGATAAGAGGAAATGAGACTGGTCAGAAGAGAAGTGAAAGATTCACTAGGAAGGACAAGGTCTTGGGAAAGAAGGCAAGTAAACTGGTATCGTGGGTAATTTTTTCATTTGTCCTTGCAGCTGAGGTAATAATGCAATAAGAAAAATCAAAATCCAGGAAATCAGCAACATGGTAATGGCATTACCAAAAGGTTTTGAATCTGCAACAACGGTTTATGCTGCTTTTTGATATAAATGTAATCTACCAAGTTTTCTTAGCAGCGTCCTGATTCAATTCAAAAAAGATCTTGCCAGTTCTTACTTGTCCTCACAGTTCCAAGAAGGGGTTTACTGTAAGTCTTCCGAACTGGACCACTAACTGTCTTGATACTGAAGTGATAGAGCCTCCCTGGGTGGAGGCCATTCAAGATGCGGTCTTTTGATTTGCTGCTAATATAAGGATTGAAGACTGTGAGGGCATCTTTTGGGGTCCACTGCAACTCAAAATCATCATAGTCTGTCCAATCAGGAGGGCCCAGCCATGCGATGGATAAAGAGGTGTTGGTCACATCAGCAAATGACACAGTACTGGGGGGGATTGGCACTTAAGATAGAAAAACAGAAAAACACAGTCATATTTGAGTAGGTAGTACACTTAAGATCATAATTCTAGAACAGGAGTCTTCAAACTTGGATACTTTAAGACTTGTGGACTTCAACTCCCAGAAGACCTCCCGTGCTGAGGAATTCTAGGGGTTGAAGTCCTCAAATCTTAAAGTAACCAAGTTTGGAGACCCCTGATCTAGAAATTTGACTGAAGGAAACCCATTAATGGAATTCTATTTAGGAAATAACAAATCATAAAATTTAAATTAAAACAAATCAGAGAAAACAAGCAGAAAATCCCTTTTTGAATTCTTTTTAGTTCCTTAATAATGTTGTAAATTACGTAACTGGAAATGGAGGAGGCAATGAGAATGGAACAGCCAACATCATGCAAAGTCTCTGTCCAATTTTGTCCGGATTTTTTTTTCTATCTACAGCCCCTAACCAAATTCAGACCATGTTTAACACGGTCTTTCTTTTCTTCCAGCCACACCAAATATAGTGAATATTAAGCAAAATCACTCGAAGATCCACTTAAGGCTTGGGTTTGGTTCAAAGTTGAAACATGTAGTCAGATTTTATCTATTTCACTTTCAATTTTATGTAAATATTAGTATTTTGCTTTTTAATCTCACAATATTGGATTCTCAGTATTCTGATTTCCAATTCCTTTATTTTTGTGTAGGATTGCAGATTACACATATCTCTGATTATATGAACTGGTGAAATAAATTACATACATTTTATTAGAGCTATCTTTCAGTTCCTTATGCATTTGAACCAGACATGGTTCACTGTGAAAACATCAGCGAAACCTGTATTTGTTTTAAAACCATATATGTTTGTTCAAAGCTGTACCTATGATCTGGCAATCCATACATTATTTACTTGGAGGAAAGTTCCACTGAATGCAACAGAACATTATTCTGAGGAAAAAGATGGTTAGACTTAGATTATAAAGCACTTACAAAAACATTTCATGGTGCAGACATTAAGAAACAAAGACTACATGCCAAATTTGATTATATGTCTCCAATAACATAAAAGAAAGACAGGATTGTTATTTACCTGTTCGTCCCTCTGTATTAGCTGAATTAAAAAGCTCACCACTATAGGTAACCACAACTAGAGTATATTTTCTGCCAGGAACTAAACCCTGGAAATGCCACTCTGCCAGATCTTTTCCACGCTGTGCTTCCTTCTGTGTGCCATTTGTGTTATAAAGATGTAATTCATAATAATCAACATCTCCTGCTGCTGGGTTCCAAGTAAACCATAGGCTATTGGTCATATTCCTATTGCATCCTTTGAGATTGCTAACTGGAGCTGGGTCTAAACAGAAGACAATAGAGAACGCTCAACATTTATACCAGCCACTAATTTGTACTTCTGAATATCAAATAAATAAAAGTAACATTGATAAAACAAAGGAGATCATTGTAAATTTTAGAAAAAGCCAGCAGAGTCATACTCCATTCAGTATCAAGGATGCAGTTGTAGAGGTGGTCTACAGTATTAAGTATCTGGGGGTGCAGATAACTAATAATCTGAACTGTTTCTCCATACTTCATCCTTAGTGAAGCGTGCAAACCAGTGTCTGTATTTCCTGCATCGGATAAGGAGGTGTAGATACTTAATACTGTTGATCACCTCTACACCTCTTCTTCTGTCCTGGCCAGTTTTCACAGAGGCACAATAGAGTGTTTTAACAAATTGCATCATTGTTTGGTTTGGTGACAGCAGTCACTCAGATAGAAAGTCCATACAGAAAGTGGCAAGGACAACTGAGAAGATTATAGGAAGCTCACTTCCTGTCATTAAGGCAGGGGTGGGATTCTACAGGATTGGACCGGTTCAGAAGAACCGGTAATTCTGGTGAGCATTTGGCCCCACCCACCTGCCCCTGCTCTTCCCTGTGCTTTCTTTGTTTAGAGCACAGTTGATTTGCGCAGCAGAGCAGTTTGCTGCGCCTCAGCTGTTTTATTCACAGGGGCTGCAGTAGAAGGTAGGTATTATAGCTGAAAATGGGCTTTTTTAAATGCTGTGTGCACATGCTTACGGAACCAGTTGTGTTCTATCGCCAGAACAAGATAGACTCGAGACCGGAGTTGAGTTCAGCTCTTTATTTAACTGTCAGTAACTTCAACTAAACTCGAGCCGCGGCA
Source organism: Notechis scutatus (assembly GCF_049901735.1). NCBI lineage: Eukaryota > Metazoa > Chordata > Lepidosauria > Squamata > Elapidae > Notechis > Notechis scutatus. The sequence goes on from NC_142014.1 coordinate 37,401,070, forward strand.
GCCTCTTTTATAGCGGCTGCTCACGGCTCGCAACCAATGGCATCGTTTTAAACCTCCCGCCGTTTAGGCGGCCAATCATAATATGTTGTTAACCACCAATTGCTAGGCGGTAGTGATTGTCCAATCGGAACGTAGTATTACGAGTATGCAAATGTCTATATACAACAGGTTGTTACACCAGTTGAATCGCACCACTGCATTCAGGATACTCCTTATTAGTGCTATGCGTTTAGAGCTCAAAGCATTGTTAGAGACTCCACACACCCACTTTATGGTCTGTTTCTGTTGTTCCCCTTTGGGAGGAGGTTTCAAAGTATTTCTAGCAGGACTACCAGATTCTGTAACAGTTTTGTTCCCTATGCCATCCGTCTGGTAAACTCTCAGGATTCGTTTTTCTCACTATGTACATGTATACATCTGGACTAGACTGTGTTGTTTCTCTGTGTCATAAAATATACGTGGGTATGTATAATTTCATATTTATTTTTATTTATTTATTTTGTCATGTTTATGTAGTATATATTGGAGGTGGTGACCCTTTGAGAGCTGTATGCAACAAAATTTCATTTTAATGTATGCCGATTCAAAGTGACAATAAAGTTATTTTAAGTAAGTCTAAATATAAAATCTTTTGAATCTTTTCACAATGTCCTTAGAGTTATTACTTCTGATTGGCTGCCTTAAACAGGCTCAACC